>NC_092341.1:13847500-14102500 GCF_046630445.1 Rutidosis leptorrhynchoides
ATAGTATGATATAAGAATATTTTTGTAATTTATTCATTCGTAACGTTATAATTATTGTATAGTTTTATAGGGCCATGTAATATTCCGAGATATTAATAAAATTTTACTTGCTTTTTAAAAAAAAGCATTTGTATAATCAAGAATTGATCTAAGTGAGTTATAGATTCGGATTCCTTACAAGCTTAGCAATAAAAAGAGGTAAGTTTTACTTGATTTCATCTTTAGTTCTTGAAAAGTTAGGGTTTTTGTTTAAATTGGGCATTTTGGGCGATTCGATCCCAAATCTTGCTTATGGATGTTAGATTTTGTTAGAATTAGTGTTTATATTTGTTTAGTAAGTTTCTGTGTGCCTTGAATGGGATCAAAACACCCTAAAATCGGATTTTTGGCCAAAAATCACCAAATTTAGCGAGGTGATGGTGATACTGGTGAAGTGCTCGAAAACCATGGTGCTCGAAAACATAGGTGCTCGATAGCCTTGGTTCTCGAGAACCTGATGTTCGAGAACCTAGTTGCTCGCAAACTTGGGTTGCTCGAAAACCTTGTGCCCCAAAACTTTGTGATCGAAAACCTTTGATTGCTCGAAAAGTTAAGCTGCTCGAAAAGATGTCCTGTCTGAGAACTTGGTGCTCGAAAACCTTGTCTGTCCTAAAACCTTGTGCTCGAAAACATTGTGTTCAAAGTGCTTTCATATTGATTGATATTATGTTATGTTCAGGAGGAAAAGACAAGGAGAATGCTCCCTAGGACAGGACTGTGGCTGCATTCGTGAGTAATCTCCGGTGAATGGAATTACTTTTGGTTATAGATTATAGTAGCAGACGGGCTGCTATGTTATCTATTAACAATGTGAGGTGGATTGCCATGTGTAGTTAGTTATAGATGTTCTATGCTGGAGAATTACATGATAGATGGATGTAATTGTTATATGTTAGATAATACCGCATGATTTGCATATGTTAGTTAGATATGCATTCACATTGTATGTGTGGTACTGTGCACATGTCGTGAGCACCGGAGAGGCTAGGCTATCTGGAGACTGTACCGGTTTAGGTACGGTAAAAGTCTGCACGAGGTCAACCGAGGCCAGACTAGGTTGGGTCCAAGTCCCACAAGTGTTCAATATAACATAGAAGGATGTATTCGTTGCATTTGGACAATTCTGCAGTAGACTTGGTATGAGGGACTATCGGTAGACTGTAGCCCGATCAGCTACGATTCGTAGGCCCGTACAACCCACCGATCCTTGTGTTGCTGTTAGTTGATGTCATTGTTAGTTTTGTTACTGTAGGTTGTAGTAACATGTGTGGCACATTGTGCAATAGTGTATGCTTAGCTGTTAGGTAATTTCATTCACTTAGCTTCGTTCTAATCCCTCACATTCTCTAACTTGCAGGTTAGGACTGCTATGCTAATTTAGACGGGAGGTTGCTGACGATAGACATGTTTGACAATGACGCACGCACTCTGATGTCTTTTTATGTTTAATAATTAATAAATGACTAAATGTAATATTTGTTTAAGATGCTTGTAATATTAATGTAGATTTTAATATAATATAAGGTGGTTTGAATTTTAAACTTCCGCTGTGATTTTAAAGTTGGTATCAGAGTGTTGGTTTAGCAACAAGTACAAGTTATCTTGTTCCCAAATCTCGAGTTGCGTCAAACATGTCTATGAGGATGGGTTAAGTTTAGGAGATTACATGTGTTATCTAGTTAAATTATCTATTTTTTACCAAGTGTTTGTGGAGTATTGTGTAGTTTAGAGATGGCCGATCGAGATCGTAATGCTACTGGCCCTTCGATCCCCGGAATATTCCGAGCCCCATCTGAAGGTCATGTGTCTGATGATGATTCGTAAGAGTACATCACATAATTGGAAAGTTAACTTAAAGAGGCTAAAGATAAGTTGGCTCAGTTAGAAGCTATCCAGAATCCTGTTGTTCCACCACCGGGTTTCCAAACCCACAGGTTCCACTAGTAAAACTGGCTAATGGTACTAACAGTTCTTTTATTAACTTTCTTATTCTTTTCGGAAGCTCCATGAAACAATGTTCATACATTATTTATGCTCTTGCTCCGATGTATGTATATATTCCTTCTACATTTCAATTTGGTACACTTGCCTCAATGATTACTGGATCATCTGATGGGTTTATGTCTAAATTTGGAAGAAACAATATAGGATGCAATTGCCATTTTTCTAGCGCTTCATCCTTTCTGCGCTTTCCTTGTTCTTGAATTCTCATCATGTGCACTTCAACATGCACTACTTCCTTTCCCTTTGACTTTGAGTTTTTTTTTGTGTTCTAAAGATTCTTTAAAACCAGATGGCGCCATATGTTGATACGTATTCCCGGCTAAGGTAGGTATCAATGCATGTCTACAACTCCTTAGCTTGATGGGGGTGGATTGCAGATTGATGTTTACCTCGGGATGGAGTCCCTATAGACCCAGATCATGGTCTCAAACCGTGGGGGTACTTAATCAATCTTGCAGAGCCAAACCGAGAGTTGGTTCGTTTAGCGCTATGTGGTTAAATTTTCTAGTCCTAATGTGAGAAAGTATGGTGTGAGAGAGAAAATGTTGTAGCGACCCGACCAAATCATGTTTGACGGCGCCGTCTACTTAGGTCCCGTTACGTGGTCATAAGTCTTTAAGATAACGTTTGACCAAAATATGTCGCCTTCATTTCAAAATAAAGATTGTTTCAAAGTTTACAAGAATTGTTCAACCAAAAGTTAAGTTACAACGTTATAAGTACGATTGAAATCTAGGCGACACGGTTTAAAGTAAAGTCAAAGACGCTCCATGAAATGCACATATACTCGACATCCAATGCAAGTATCAAATAATGAGCGGAAGCATGTATCATGTATCGTTCAAGGACCTGAGAAAAACATAGAAATCTGTCAACGAAAACGTTGGTGAAATCATAGGTTTAAGTAAGTAAGTACAAGTGAACCACAAGATTTGCATCAATGAAATAATTGTAATACATTCCAAAAGTTTGTTTCACGAGCACCCAATTATCAAAGCTTAACATTCCTTCCATTGTATACCCCATCACTTAGTGCTAGAACAAACACTGTTTCTCGAAAATATATTTCATTCGTAAACGGTAGCGAACCGTTTGAATGAGGGTTTGTCAAACCCATATGGATCCATACAACATAAGTTCTCGCTTACACCCGGCAAGTGTAACTAATGATAATCGAATTGAGGATTTTGTTCTAAACTCGTATGTAGAATGTTTGTTTTCCCGTCCTTGTGTTCACTTAGTTCAAAAGAATCGTTTATGTTTTCTCATCCCAATATAAGTTCAAAAAGAGTAAAAGTGGGACTATGATCTCACCTTGAGTGCACGAGTAGTAAAGTACTTCAACAAGTAAACGTGTGCAAAGAACAATGCTAGTCTTGACCTAAACAATAGGTTTGTATCAATAACGGTAAACACGATAGGTCAAAGATGTTCAATTAGTCCTATGGCTCGTTAAGACTCGATCATAATAGCATGTGAATCAAATTGTCATGTTTCATGCAAGGTACAAGTATAAAAACATGTTAGAACGATTGCACAAATATTTGGTTAAGTTTGATTAAAAGTCAAACTTTGGTCGGTCAAAGTCAACGAAAGTCAACACGTTCGGGTCGGGTTCCGAACTATTTTTCTGAGGTTTTTAATCATATATGAACATGTTAGAACAAGTTTCATGTGAATCGGAGGTCCGTAGTATGCCAAACATTTTTCGTAATTTGGACATGGTGGTCAGAACCTGACCACCTTATATGTCGCGCCGCGACATGAAATGGCCGCGCCGCGGCAAAGGCCGGGTGCTGGTACCTGGCCAGTCCCAAATGTTCAAGTCTCAATCCAAAACCTTTTTGTGCATAAAACACAAACCGCTAACACTTAGGACTCGCACCTTATATCGTTGGAAAGCTCTTTTGACGTAGAATGCAACTAAACACAATTCATCAATCAATCTACCTATTACAACAACCAAAACCGCATCTAATGCTTAACATTAACCGCATACAAGTTCATAAACGAAATTCAATGATTCGGGCAACCAATTTACATGAATGATATGCCGTTTCGAAGGTAATCAAGCATACAATCCAACTAAACACTTACCAATAATAATCCATGGCATTCAATGCATCAAAAGTTCATTTCAAGTTCATCAAACCCTAACCCAAATTCACCAAAATCAATAATCAAGTTCATGAAGTTTTCTAAGGCAACCTACACATCAAATTGAAGCTAGTGATGCTAGTAACACAATTAAAGCATCAACTTTTAACATCTAACAACATATGATCATCCAAAATTCAAGAAAAACACACCAAAATTCAAGTTCATGCTAGTTACACTAAAACAACGAGATCGAGCATATAAATCATATATTCATGTTAGACTTGAGCCATAGACACTAATTAACACTTTTATAAGTTAAAAACATCAAGAACACAAAATCTAGTGATTTTAGAAAGTTACCCAAACGAGATGAAGTTGGTACCAAAATGAAGAGGATGAAGAGAGGATCACGAATATGTAGTTTATTTTGTTGTAAGCCTCCTAGATCGAATTTAGATGATGATTGAATGAATTTGGTAAATGGGTGTGTGTTCTTGCTAGAGAGAAAGAGAGAGATGGAGATGATAATGAATGGATGAAAGGGGTTGACCCTTTGACCTAGTCAAGGGTTTGATCCCTTGTCAAGTTTAGTCCCTCAACTTTCGTTCGGGTGCGGGAATTACCTAAACGAGATAATTTAAAACGCGTATCAACGGGAGATGTTATAAACATATAACGGACTTTATATTAGTATAACGGAAAAGTAAATGGAAAAAGGCGGGATGTTACATTACCTACTCCTTAAAAGAAATTTCGTCCCGAAATTTAAGTAGGCGTAGTAGTCGTTGTTTCTTCCTCGAGATCTTGCGTTTCTGAATTCACGAATAGATGAGGATACTTCCTTTGCATTTGATCTTGTCTTTCCCAAGTAAACTCGGGTCCCCTTTTGGCGTTCCAACGGACTTTAACAATCGGGATTCGGCTTTGTTTCAATGTCTTGACGGAGGTGTCCACAATTTCAACCGGTTCCTCCACAAAATGAAGTTTGTCATCCATAGTAAGTTCTTCGAGAGGGATGACGATATCGGGTTCGGCAAGACACTTTTTCAAGTTAGATACATGGAAGGTAGGATGAACGGAGTTCAATTGAGGCGGAAGATCTAAACGATAAGCAACGGTTCCAATACGCTCCAAGATTTCGAAAGGACCAATATACCGCGGATTTAGTTTCCCGCGTTTCCCAAAACGGATTACACCCTTCCAAGGTGCGACTTTTAACATTACTCGGTCACCGACTTGGAATTCAAGATCGTTGCGTCGTTTGTCGGTATAGCTCTTTTGACGACTTCGGGCCGTCCTAAGCCTATCTCGGATTTGAACGATTTTCTCGGTGGTTTCGTGAATGAGTTCGGGTCCGGTGATTTGCACGTCGCCTACCTCGGCCCAACAAAGAGGTGAACGACATTTGCGGCCATATAGCGCTTCAAAAGGTGCGGCTTTAATACTCGCGTGATAACTATTGTTGTAAGAGAACTCGGCGAGAGGTAAGTGCTTGTCCCAAGCTTTTCCGAAATCAACCACGCAAGCTCGTAATATGTCCTCTAAGGTTTGAATTGTACGTTCGCTTTGTCCATCGGTTTGAGGATGATATGCGGTGCTCATGTCTAAACGCGTTCCCAACGCTTCTTGCAATGTACGCCAAAATCTAGAAACGAAACGGCCATCTCGGTCGGAGATAATCGATAAAGGTACACCGTGTCGGGCTACGATCTCCTTAATGTAAAGTTGTGCAAGTTTCTCCATTTTGTCCGTTTCTTTCATGGCAAGGAAGTGTGCGGATTTGGTGAGACGGTCAACAATAACCCAAATGGTATCATAACCGCCCGTCATTTTTGGTAGTTTGGTGATAAAATCCATCGTTATCCTTTCCCACTTCCATTGCGGGATCTCGGGTTGTTGAAGTAGTCCGGACGGTCTTTGGTGTTCGGCTTTGACTTTGGAACATGTCAAACACTTGGAAACATAAGTAGCTACGTCCCTTTTGATGTTCGGCCACCAATATAGTTGTTTAAGGTCGTGGTACATCTTATTGGCACCGGGGTGAATCGAGTATCGTGACTTATGGGCTTCATCTAAAATAAGGCTTCGTAGATCCCCATAACTAGGCACCCAAATTCTTCCGGCGAAATATCGGAGTCCGGTTTCTTTAACTTCGAATCGAGAGGTGAGGACGTTCAAGTGTTCGAGAGAGATGTTTTCATCCTTGAGAGCCTCATCTTGGGCTACCCGAATTTGGCTATTAAGGTTTGTGTGAATGGTGATGTTTAAAGCTCGGACACGGAGAGGCACCGCTCTTTCTTTTCGACTTAAGGCATCGGCTACTACGTTTGCCTTCCCGGGATGGTAACGAAGCTCGCAATCGTAATCGTTCAAAGTTTCAATCCACCGTCGTTGTCTCATGTTTAGTTGCTTTTGATCGAAAATGTGTTGGAGACTTTTGTGGTCGGTAAAGATAGTACTCTTGGTTCCATAAAGATAGTGTCTCCACATTTTAAGTGCAAAGATGACGGCTCCGAGTTCGAGATCATGTGTCGTATAGTTTCGTTCATGAATTTTGAGTTGTCGAGAAGCATAAGCAATGACTTTCGTTCGTTGCATCAATACACACCCAAAACCATGTTTCGAGGCGTCGCAATATACAACAAAGTCATCATTGCCTTCGGGAAGTGACAAGATAGGAGCGGTGGTTAGCTTCGTTTTCAAGATTTGGAATGCGGATTCATGTTCGGTCGCCCAAATGAATTTCTTTCCCTTGTGAGTCAATGCGGTTAGAGGACGAGCAACCAAAGAAAAATCCTTGATGAATCTACGGTAGTATCCGGCGAGACCCAAGAATTGACGAATGTGAGTAGGAGTAGTAGGAGTCTCCCATTTACTAATGGCTTCGATCTTCGTGGGATCGACTTTAATACCTTGATCACTTACAACATGACCAAGAAATTGAACTTCCTTCAACCAAAATTCACACTTGGAGAATTTGGCATAAAGTCGTTCTTGTCTCAAGAGTTCAAGCACAAGTCGGAGATGTTGTTCGTGCTCTTCTTCATTTTTAGAATAAATCAATATGTCATCGATGAACACAATAACGAATTTATCGAGATACGGT
Organism: Rutidosis leptorrhynchoides; assembly: GCF_046630445.1. Lineage (NCBI taxonomy): Eukaryota > Viridiplantae > Streptophyta > Magnoliopsida > Asterales > Asteraceae > Rutidosis > Rutidosis leptorrhynchoides. Next base: position 13,854,750 of record NC_092341.1, read on the forward strand.
TTGCACACGCGGTTCATAAGATCCATGAACACCGCCGGTGCGTTAGTGAGACCAAATGGCATGACAAGGAATTCATAACTACCATAACGAGTTCGGAAAGCGGTTTTGGAGACATCTTCCCCCTTAACCCTCAATTGATGATAACCCGAGCGGAGATCGATTTTCGAATATACACAAGACCCTTGTAGTTGATCAAAGAGGTCATCGATGCGAGGAAGAGGATATCGGTTCTTAACCGTCAATTTATTTAGTTCACGATAATCAATGCACATTCGTAGGGATCCGTCTTTCTTTTTAACAAACAAAATCGGAGCGCCCCAAGGTGAATGGCTAGGTTGAATAAAACCACGATCAAGTAGTTCTTGGATTTGACTTTGCAATTCTTGCATTTCAGATGGAGCGAGTCTATATGGTGCACGTGCTACGGGTGCGGCTCCCGGAATAAGATCGATTTGGAATTCAACCGGTCGATGAGGTGGAAGACCCGGCAATTCGTCGGGAAATACATCGGAAAAGTCACTAACAATTGGCACATCATCGATATGCTTCTCATCGGACTCGACTTTCTTAACGTGGGCAAGGATCGCAAAACAACCCTTACGGAGCAGTTTTCTAACTTTAAGGCACGAAACGAGGTTGAGTCTGGTGCAACTCTTATCGCCATAGACAATCAAAGGTTCACCATTCTCGATAGGAATTCGGATTGCGTTAAGATCACAAAGAATGTGAGATTTCGTTTTGACTAACCAATTCATACCGATTATTACATCAAAGCTTCCTAGTTCCATGGGTATCAAGTCAATTTCAAATTCCTTACCCAAAATGTTTAACGTACACCCCCGGTAATATGTGTCGGCACTTAATAGTTTCCCGTTAGCCACTTCAATGGTATAAGGGGTATCTAATGGAAGAGGTAGAGTGCTAAAAGAATGAGTCAAAGTCTTGGATACAAAGCATTTATCGGCACCTGAATCGAATAAGCAAGAGACATAAGAATTGTTGAGAAGAAACGTACCCGTGACTAGTTCAGTGTCATCCCGGGCTTCCTCGGTGTTGATGTTGAAAGCTCGGCCGCGCGTATTGGGGTTATCTTTCTTCTTTGGGCATGCATTTCTATAATGACCCGTTTGGCCACATTCGTAACAAGTGCCCGTCTTTGGTGCATTGGGCCACTTTCGAGCAACGGGAGTGGCACTTTTACAATCGTTGGCCTTATGACCAACTCCTTGGCACCGGTGGCAAATTAACTTGCCACATTCACCAAAGTGATGTTTGTTGCATTTGTTGCAAAGAGGTAGGTTCCCGGCATAACCCCTCTTGCCGTCGGAAGTGAAAGATTTCTTGGCAAAGTTGTTGTTGCTTGATTGGGAGGGTTCCCACTTTCTTTTGTTGCCGCCCGATTTATCCTCGGCCTTAGGTGCCGGAACTACGATTTCGTCAACCGTTTCAATTAGTTGGCGAGCCATGTTCATAGCGGCTTGATGAGTAGTGGGTTTGGATGACATCACCCCTTGTTTGATGCTTTTTGGAAGACCGAGCATGTAGAGCTCAATCCTTTGAGATTCGGGGTTAACAAGATTAGGACACATCAAGGATAGTTCGGCGAAGCGTTGATTATAAGCTTTAAGATCGTTTCCGACCGCTTTCAAAGCTCTTAGTTCTTCCTCAAGCTTTCGGGTTTCTTCGCGCGGAAAATATTCAACAATCATCTTTTCCTTTAGATCGGCCCAAGAGAGGGCATGAGCTTCATCGGTACCCACCGATTGTACATAAGTATTCCACCATGTAAGAGCGACACCGGCGAAGGTGTGAGTGGAGTATTTGACCTTGTCTTGGTCCCGACAACCGCTTATGCTAAAGACGGCTTCCGTTTGCTCAAACCATCGGGTGAGCACGACCGGTCCCCCGGTTCCATCAAAAGTGTGAGGTTTGCACCCCATGAAAGCTTTATAAGAGCATCCCTCGTTTGAGTTTCCGGCTCCATTGTTGTTGTTGTTGTTGTTGTGGTTGTGGTTGTTATTGTTGTTATTATTATTGTTGTTGGATGAGTGACCGGCCATGGCCGCATCTACGGCGGTAGCTATCATCCGTTCGAGAGCTTGTTCGGGAGTTTCATTGCGGCGTACACGACGAGGAGCCATTGTTCCTTCAAGACACAAGAATATCATTGATTAGTATTCTCAATAATACTAACCGTGATATAGAATAAAGATAAAGAGAAGTTTTTCCTCGACTCGCCTTAAATTCTTTATGCCATAATGTCGGAACGTTCATATGAGTCACCGTAATATAATCCCGGAAATTATATTACCCTGATTCATATGTGCATTCGACATCATTTCATATAGTCAAGGTGGCGCGTCAATCAAATTAAACAACGTGAGATTAAGATGAACTAAGAGTAGATATGAGTAGAAGCGTTCGAGTATAAATGCACAAGTAGTCAAGTAATTCCTACTTCAAGTCTATATGCCGGTTGTAGTCTAGACTCACCAATGTACCCTATGACTCGGGGTTGACACTAATGAACTCTAAATCCCTACAACCAACGCTCTGATACCATCTGTAGCGACCCGACCAAATCATGTTTGACGGCGCCGTCTACTTAGGTCCCGTTACGTGGTCATAAGTCTTTAAGATAACGTTTGACCAAAATATGTCGCCTTCATTTCAAAATAAAGATTGTTTCAAAGTTTACAAGAATTGTTCAACCAAAAGTTAAGTTACAACGTTATAAGTACGATTGAAATCTAGGCGACACGGTTTAAAGTAAAGTCAAAGACGCTCCATGAAATGCACATATACTCGACATCCAATGCAAGTATCAAATAATGAGCGGAAGCATGTATCATGTATCGTTCAAGGACCTGAGAAAAACATAGAAATCTGTCAACGAAAACGTTGGTGAAATCATAGGTTTAAGTAAGTAAGTACAAGTGAACCACAAGATTTGCATCAATGAAATAATTGTAATACATTCCAAAAGTTTGTTTCACGAGCACCCAATTATCAAAGCTTAACATTCCTTCCATTGTATACCCCATCACTTAGTGCTAGAACAAACACTGTTTCTCGAAAATATATTTCATTCGTAAACGGTAGCGAACCGTTTGAATGAGGGTTTGTCAAACCCATATGGATCCATACAACATAAGTTCTCGCTTACACCCGGCAAGTGTAACTAATGATAATCGAATTGAGGATTTTGTTCTAAACTCGTATGTAGAATGTTTGTTTTCCCGTCCTTGTGTTCACTTAGTTCAAAAGAATCGTTTATGTTTTCTCATCCCAATATAAGTTCAAAAAGAGTAAAAGTGGGACTATGATCTCACCTTGAGTGCACGAGTAGTAAAGTACTTCAACAAGTAAACGTGTGCAAAGAACAATGCTAGTCTTGACCTAAACAATAGGTTTGTATCAATAACGGTAAACACGATAGGTCAAAGATGTTCAATTAGTCCTATGGCTCGTTAAGACTCGATCATAATAGCATGTGAATCAAATTGTCATGTTTCATGCAAGGTACAAGTATAAAAACATGTTAGAACGATTGCACAAATATTTGGTTAAGTTTGATTAAAAGTCAAACTTTGGTCGGTCAAAGTCAACGAAAGTCAACACGTTCGGGTCGGGTTCCGAACTATTTTTCTGAGGTTTTTAATCATATATGAACATGTTAGAACAAGTTTCATGTGAATCGGAGGTCCGTAGTATGCCAAACATTTTTCGTAATTTGGACATGGTGGTCAGAACCTGACCACCTTATATGTCGCGCCGCGACATGAAATGGCCGCGCCGCGGCAAAGGCCGGGTGCTGGTACCTGGCCAGTCCCAAATGTTCAAGTCTCAATCCAAAACCTTTTTGTGCATAAAACACAAACCGCTAACACTTAGGACTCGCACCTTATATCGTTGGAAAGCTCTTTTGACGTAGAATGCAACTAAACACAATTCATCAATCAATCTACCTATTACAACAACCAAAACCGCATCTAATGCTTAACATTAACCGCATACAAGTTCATAAACGAAATTCAATGATTCGGGCAACCAATTTACATGAATGATATGCCGTTTCGAAGGTAATCAAGCATACAATCCAACTAAACACTTACCAATAATAATCCATGGCATTCAATGCATCAAAAGTTCATTTCAAGTTCATCAAACCCTAACCCAAATTCACCAAAATCAATAATCAAGTTCATGAAGTTTTCTAAGGCAACCTACACATCAAATTGAAGCTAGTGATGCTAGTAACACAATTAAAGCATCAACTTTTAACATCTAACAACATATGATCATCCAAAATTCAAGAACAACACACCAAAATTCAAGTTCATGCTAGTTACACTAAAATAACGAGATCGAGCATATAAATCATATATTCATGTTAGACTTGAGCCATAGACACTAATTAACACTTTTATAAGTTAAAAACATCAAGAACACAAAATCTAGTGATTTTAGAAAGTTACCCAAACGAGATGAAGTTGGTACCAAAATGAAGAGGATGAAGAGAGGATCACGAATATGTAGTTTATTTTGTTGTAAGCCTCCTAGATCGAATTTAGATGATGATTGAATGAATTTGGTAAATGGGTGTGTGTTCTTGCTAGAGAGAAAGAGAGAGATGGAGATGATAATGAATGGATGAAAGGGGTTGACCCTTTGACCTAGTCAAGGGTTTGATCCCTTGTCAAGTTTAGTCCCTCAACTTTCGTTCGGGTGCGGGAATTACCTAAACGAGATAATTTAAAACGCGTATCAACGGGAGATGTTATAAACATATAACGGACTTTATATTAGTATAACGGAAAAGTAAATGGAAAAAGGCGGGATGTTACAAATGTGTTCTCCACAAGTCCAAGTGTCTGAAAAGTGATGGCTCAGATGGCCTATTTATAGGCGTGAGTGCTCCGTAATGTTCGGAGACACATGTCACGTTGTCATTGATTGATTTATGTGAAAAGTGTGTAACTGACTTTGTGCTTTACGCTGACGTGGCATGTGTGATGTTCACGTGTTCATTTTAGTGGTTAAGCATAAGTAGCGGCCTGTAGGACATACGCAAAACGTTGAGCGACCTGATTTGTAATTTATTATGCTCTTCTTGACGGAAAACGTTGAACTGATGTAAATAGAAAATTCCTTATAATACTAATTTTATGTCTTTTAAGCGTTTTCGCCTTTTTAAAATTGTCTTTTTTATACGTGTAAACCATAAAGCACAATGTTAGATGTTTGACACAATTGTGTATAAACGAGCGTTATGAGCCCGCGCGTTGCTGCGAGAGATGATTTCCCTTCATATATTTATAATTGTAATAAAAACCTCACTGTAGCTGCTAGAGTGTTTGTGGGTACAACCCTTTTTAAACGCATCAGATGTACAAACGTTTAAAGCATAGAGGGGTATTATTCATCACCCCTCCACTAATATATATATATATATATATATATATATATATATATATATATATATATATATATATATATATATATATATATATATAACTTCTTTAGCTGCTACAGTGCTTTACTGTCTATACAACCGTTTTAAAAGCGATGACGCTTGAAGCATGAAATGAGTATTATTCATCACCCCTTCACTAATAATATATTTTATTTTATAAGGCAAAGCAATTTCATTAATATTAATAGAATAAAAGAAACATTACAAAGGAAAGGAAGCATTGAGGCTAATGCATAGTGTGACGATCGCTCCAAATCCATGTGGACGAACACGTCATTCATCGATTTCATTGCGAGGTATTTGACCTCTATATGATACGTTTTGTAAACATTGCATTCTTTTGAAAAGGCATACCATAAATGAATATTTAAATCAAAGGTTTTCGACATCTGATGATTTCTACATATAGACAATCACTGTAAATAATAGTTTACATTAGTACTTCCGTTGACAATGCAGTCAAAATAAGATACATGGTGATGATTTGGTGAATGCAACGTTTCCTTGAAAAATATGTCATGTACGACTCCATGCACATAGCTTGTCTAACATATAAGTAAACAGCGGAAGACTTCTAGGAAACCTGAGAATAAACATGCTAACAAGTGTCAATACAAAGGTTGGTGAGTTCATAGTTTTAGTGTTTCGCATAATCTGTATATAAAAGTGGATCACAAGATTTCAGTTGTTTCATCCAGAAACGTTTATCAAAAGTTTGTCAATAGATTCTACGTAACAGAGCACCCTGGTAACTAAGCTTTAACGTTATAATGATAAATACCCCATTCGTTTTAATACACGCAAACCAACGTGTCCTAAACTCAAATAACATACGTCCGTTAAAAGGCTAGCGCTCTAGCTCGGACGGGGATGTCAAGCCCTATGGATCCATATACAATTATTCGCGCCCACCAGTCCATATCCTATGTACTGGCAGCTACTAGTTACCAAAGCTAAGGGATTTTCGGTTTAAACTCAGTGTAGAATTAAGTATGTACTTGTATCCATTGCGTTTAAAATAAATTGCATGTATTCTCAGCCCAAAAATATATTGCAAAAGCAATTAAAAAGGGAGCAATGAAACTCACGCATATAAATATTGTAAATCAGTTATTAAAGCATTTGCATGTATTCTCAGCCCAAAAATGTAATGGGTAAAAGGGATCATATGAAACTCACTCAAATCAGTTTTAGTTTTTGTATTCATTTTATAAAATAGCGCATGTATTCTCAGCCCAAAAATATGTATAAAAAGGGATCAATGAACTCACTGTTTTATATTGATATACAATATTGCAGGAAAGCACGTAGACGCATCGGAGATGATAAACACGAGGTTTGATTCACAAAAATATCCCCGAACATTACCCATAACCTCCTTGGTAATAACCCATATTTTCCTTAGCTCTAGCTCGCTCGGAAACTCGTTTTGAAAATTACTTGGACAACACTCCGTCGTAATATTTTATGTACATTATTATTTTTGTATCGCAAAAATAATAACATTAATAATAAAAATAATAAGATTAATAATAATAATAATAATAATAATAATAATAATAATAATAATAATAATAATAATAATAATAATAATAAATACGGAGTAATATATGTTAAAACAGAAGCAGAATGATCGAGTTTTTATAGGTGTGGCCTGTCCACAGACCCCATGCGATCGCATGGTTCTGAAGGCCATTGGCCATGCGATCGCATGGCCCATTTTTCCAGCTCACATAATTTTGTCCTAATGCTTGTCGACATAATTAAATAATATATATATAATATATAATTTAAATTAATTAATTATATATTATATTTTATTCCCGTGCATAGTTGATTTGTAATTTTTGTTTCGATAAGTCGTACGTCATCACTTGACTTATGTCCCGGTTCCGGTTTTTCGAATGTCCTTTCGTACCTTTAGAAAACTTGCATTTTACGTTTCGTGTCACGTACCTTTGTCAAAATATAGCCTTAAGTTATCCATAAACTATACCACTCAAAGTATATCTTAAACTTTAGAGTGTTTTGGTCATTTACTTCTATAAATCATCGTCTCACTATCTGTTAAAATACATTTTTAAAATAGTGTTTTAATGTAGCAAAGTTACTGTAGCAAAGTCAATTTTTACTGTAGCAATTCACTGTAGCAAATAGTGATTTTTGAAAACACTGTAGCATTTTGGGTACTGTAGCAATTTGAAAATACTGCAGCAAATTAGTGTTTTACTGGTTCATCTTAAACGCTTTAGTTAACTTATCTAAATATCAATCGAATCAATAAACGAATGTTACTATCGTTTACTAAATAACTTGAAATTTTATATATGTATATATCTTTTTAATATACATAAATCAGTTTTTAAATACACATTGGAAGTTATTTATAAATAAATTTTAATAATAAATATTTCAACTTATCATATATATTCAAATAGATATTTAAACCAATAAGTTTAATGTACGGTATCAAATAATTAATACATTGTTACCTTTTCAAGTTATTGTATATATGTATCTATTTACATATAATTGTTCACGAATCGTCGAAAACAACCGAAGGGTATTTAAATATATAAAAGTAGTTCAAAAATTTTGAGATTCAGTTTTACAGACTTTGCTTATCGTATCGGAAATGTTAATCATACAAAGATTAAATTTAAATTTGGTCAGAAATTTCCGGGTCATCACACATAGCTAGGTATCAAGTACTCCGTAAGTGTTAAATTACCTCTCCATACCTGTACGCTCAGTTCAAAGTATGAGATATATTATGGAATATTGAAAGGAAAGTATTACTACGTAGTATTTTGTTTTTGTGAGTGTGATGACATGTGATAACAAATTTTAATTAATATTCATGAAATAAATATTCTTCTTCAGTTCTTCTTACGATACATTTGAATTTTGTGTGTTTCTTAATTGACCAAGCCCTGACTAATATTTTTTTATGTTAACAATATAGAATATTTGTTGTCAATATAATTCCAAGGCATCATGTTAGCAGTAATTTCACTATCTAGTTCAAATGCTAACTCGACAGAATATTTTTAAAAACTATGAAGAATATTTCTAACTGATTTTCAATACCGTCTAATAAAATTTTTGGTCAGAAGTAGGCTAACCATAATCGATCCAAATTATTAATCTGTTAACATGAAAATCAAAACCGAACCTTTGGTTCGGTCTGATTTTTATTTCAAACGTTTTAAATAATTACTATTACTCATTCATAAGGATCATATAAATAGACTACTCTTTATTTTATGTATAAATTCTTTCTAACAGCCACTAAATATTTTAAATCTCATTTTGTCCTCTCAAATTTTATATTTTAATATGCTTATTTATTTTTCACTAAAATAACTTATCTACTGTACGTGTTTCCATGACATTTTAACTTTTTTATATTTTTATATACTTTTGTATGCAAGACGACGAAAAAATATTGATATTTCTAATTACATGTTGAGTTTTTTAAACGTAACCAAACAACGTGTGTTGACAAAATTATAGAAAAGAAATTAACATTAACATGGGAAATAAAAGAGGAAAGAGAAGCAGAATTATATAAGAAGGATAATAGGAGACACATTATGTATAATACTAAATTTAAGAGTTCATTCGTTACACAGTAGCTCTATATAATAGTTTTTGAAACGTTAGTATTGATACCAACAACAATTTAGAGTTCGCGCATTGCTGCTCTAAGATTTATGCGATTTTAACGCTAGCTAGCAATTCACACGACACATTTGACCTGCTGTTTTTTGGGGCATACAAACTACAACGAATATGAGAAGTGAAAGGCTGATACTATAAGCTGTAATATCAGTTACCTTACCTGTTGTGCATAGAGCTCGAGAATTCTCTGCAAACACACAATATAAGAAGTGATAGGTATTAATTCAGAACTACTGTGTTCGTTGTTGACCACAGATAAGTAATGGGTATAAAAAATATTTATATAAAATCTTCAGTTCTTAATCCAAATATTCAGTTGATTCTATAAAAAAAAACCAAAATAAAAAACCAAAATCAAAGTAGGGAAGTGAAATCAAGCATCCTAGATCGCACTTGAGGATCGGTTGTGGGTAACCATATTAAGAAAATTCAAAGTCTAAAGAATCTTAAAAACCTATTACACTTCATTCATTCATAAATAAAAAAACAATTATGGTATAATCAACCTTTTTTCATCCATAAATAAAAAAAACAGGATGGTATATTATATCGGTAGCAATTGATAATATGTCAAGTAACTCATTAAAGAATACATGTTTAGCTCATAATTGAAGAATATCTCTTCCTTTACCAGTTTGCTTTGTTAAAAAGATTAAAACTTCTCTACCTGCATAAAAACTTATCTTTGTTAGTGATCAAGAAAGGATTGGTGTGGCGTGGATCTGTAAAGACGACTACAATGTGGTAGACGTTGCATCAATTTGTCATAAACACCAGACTGGAGACGGGGCGACACCCCGCATAACCAACCGCAAGAAACACGACTCATACAATCATGACACACCTCTTCTAGCCGCCACCTACAAAATCTTCATAGTCATTTTTCTTTATCATTTTTAAGCTGCCATATTCCTACCTAACGTTATGATACAACAAATAAAATTCCAGATTCTTATAACAAAATACCCAGGTAAGTATACTCTACAAATCCATATACCACAATGAAGCCCACGATCAATGATACCAAAAATATAAACAAAAGAAACCAAACAAATAAGAAAAGTACCTTATAACAAATATCGTAACAAAAAGATCCAAATAACGAAAATACAACCTGCAAATATCTACTCAAATTAATACTACTACATTAGCAGAAGTCATTTAAATAGTAGTGGTAGCAGAAAGTTAAGACATACAATAACTAAGAAGAAAAAAAGGAAAAAAATGCTACATAAAAAAATATAATCGCACCAAAAATCCCACTTGTATTTAGTAGTAGGATGATGGTTATAATGTTCATAAGCAGAAAACATACAATCTATGTTTTTACTATCATTTTCTATTTTTATTTTACTTTTTCTGATAGTAAGAAAATAAAAACTTGCCTCGTTTTCTTTCAAGCTCTTCAGTAAGTCCTTCTTTCCATCTTCGTTGCCTTTCCGAGAAACTTGCGCTACAAATAAAATGTATATTAAGTATCTAGTTTCATACTTAAGAACATATTGGAATAATAAGTTGAGAATCAGAGTTTATAGACAAACCTTGGACTAATGGTGTCTCTATCAACAACGTTTTCTTTCTGAGGCGACAAACATGTAATATGTGATCCGCGTCTTGAAATATTAACAGGGCTGCCGATATCTGAAACATCAATAGCTGAAGATAGCCTCTTTTTTAAAAATCTATTAGGTGACTTGCTCTTAGGAGGTAAGTACAGGTTGTTCGATGAATTTTCTTTCTTTTCGTTCTAAACGGGCGAAATTGCTGCATTCAGTGGGTTGTAAAATTCCTCATAAAGAGGAGTTTGCATCTTTTTTAGTTCTAAAGCCTGTATAACAACAACAACAACACATGCAAGGTTATATTTGGATTTTGCCTTACAAAAAGCATATAACTTTGAATTATATACAAAAGGTTTTACTTTCATAAATAGACTATGAATCAGTTCCAACCCTTTGAATCCATTCATATGGGTCAAAATGGCCACCCATATTGTTCTTTAATAGGGAAAAAAACCCAAGAAGGAAAAAACTGCACCTTTTCATCAAGAAAAGCTCTTATCTTTATTTCAGTTAATTCTTCATCCTCCTCAACTCCCGAAACTCCATTAGGAAAGGTGAAACCGTTATCTGCATTGCCAAACGCTCCTGCACACTCAGAAGCCATCTCAGAAACTTGATCGGGAAATAAATTAGTCTCACTCTTCACTACTTCTGGGCTTGCATCAAACTGGCAGGTCCAGTCATCATCAGGTTCCATCATAGGATTAAAACTCTGTTCCCGAATATAAACTCGGTTAGTATTCAAGTAGTAAACCATATCGAAAATAATGATATGTGTGCATTTATTACCTTATTAGGTGCATCAGAAAGTAAAGAGGAATCAAGTTTCATAGATGAGTCAGCCATGAGATCATTGTCATCCATTTGACACATGTCATCATCGTATCTGCTTGACCCCCAAATTGCCCCACCAGAATATTTGTGAAGGTAACTATATAGTCGAACACCTCACACTGTTTGTACCATGTGTTTTTATCTCCCGGTTAATGCTGCATTAAAGATCACAATTGGTGGTTAAATGGGCGGATCAACTGGTTTCAGTAATGGGTAAAATGGGTTACAGTCTTTTTGGATTGGATCCGGTTGATCCGAAACACCAAGTACTGACAAAGGATAAACATGAAATAAGTGCAAAGACTAACAGATAAAACGAAACATAAACAAAATCAAACGAGTAATTCAAAAATTGCAGGAATAGCATAAAAAGTAGAGTATATATTACCTTCACAAAGAGCAGACACAAAATGCAGGAATTTACTGTGATTATAAACCTGAAAGAAACACATATCAACAACAAACACTTATATATAATTCCCCCATATCAAGAAAAAAACTACAATTACCAAAACCCATTTAATTAAAAGACTAATAAACTTAATAGCCAAATAACCTCTAAATCAACAATACCAAAACCCATTTAATAGGAAGTGATTTATCAATCCAGCCTCACCTTTTTGGACCCATACCATAACTACCCGGTTCGACCCATTACCCAACCACCCATTTCACAATCTCTATACCTTAGTCTGAGGTATAGTTACTATTCTAAGTTTAGGAAGAATTTAAGAGTACCTGTCCATCGAGATTTTCAATGGCATCGTTAAGTTCACTTTCAGTTGACATAGTTACAAATCCAAACCCTCGTGATCGACCACTTTCCTTATCATAAACGACTCGTGCATTTACAACTTTTCAATGTAAATCAGAAATGGCAAAATAAGGAAATCTATAAAGTCCGTAACAATAACTATAAACGGGAAAAATATTTCAGGTACAAATAAAGCTTCAAGTCGAACCTAATAACTACATGGACTTATAAGGTCATACATATTTAACAAATACTCCTAAATAACAGCAGTCACATTATGCTGATTGACACATATATCAGCAACTAAAAAACTTTTGACACTTGCATTTTAATCATAATAGAGATAAAGATGTATAAAATTAAGCCTAAACACTATTTCAACTATTAATAAGACCAACGTAATCCAAATAACTGACCTGATTGTACCTAAACTAAATAGTCTGGTTGCGCCATGTACAAAAAAAATGGGTTATTTAGCTTCAATGATGTGTTTGGACTTGGCAGTGACTCCGCTGAGTTTACGTCCCGTCTCCGAACATACTAATCGTTGGACACATATATGATACATCACTGTAAGGAAAAGGGTATAAGTTTTGCTTAAATCATGAATTTGATAATAACTATATAAATGAACAACTGCAGTATAATGAAACAATACCTTAAGTCTGGATCTAAGCCAAGTTGTACAATTCCAAACAAATTCTGATCATTTAGTCTGTTATGACCTGCATCTCCACACCAGTAAATAAGAAAAATCAAATTGGAAGTAAGAAATATTACAGTATATTTTATAGCAAAAACTACAACAATTTCCATCCAGTCATCAGACAAATATCCAAATTCAGCGATTGAATTTGTCAATTAACGATTCGTGTTGTAAGAACATAATTAGTGTATTTTATCTAATTGTAAAGTAGACTGTATTTTATCTAATTGTATAAGATTGTATGGTTTCAGTCTGTTACATCAGACATATTCATAAATCGACTAAATATCTCGTCAAAAAGATCTCCCAGTCATTAGACATATTCAAGTCACCAACTAATCAAAATCAATTTGGCTAGCTTCTATTTATACCTGCGTGTTTATTCCCGAAAATGTTGCTGGAATTCCAACTCCCTAAATGGCTGAAGCTCATGGCCTATTCATCGAAAACAAAAAATCAGTAAATTAGTGACTTTGAACACAGACACACTAATTTCAATCATGTAATTTTCTGGATTTTTATATTTAGCCAACTAAATTTAGGTAATTAACTTTTCAGAGAAACAACAAATGCGTACCACAATCAACACTAATTGAATAAGAGGTTTTAAAAAGAACATAGACTTAGACAAAATCAGAATATCACCTTAAATAGCACAGCTTAAGCATCTGGAGACATGCGTGTTTGTATATCCAATATCAAAAGCAAAATAAAAAAAAAACATACATGTACAACTACAGCAGAATAAAAACCAATACCTAAAAAAAAAAAAGGAAGTAAAACATAATCAAAGACGACATAAACAATAACCTTATAATTGACTGTTCAACATACATGAAAACATGGGTAATCATCAATTCTAACAATCTTATCATTTAGTGTAACAATTAAGACTTTAGTCATACTAAAAAAAACCTAGCAATTGATCGTCTTCTTCCTAAAATCAGGGCACGTCGAGTGCTTATCCGTTCCGGTGGTTTTGGTGCGAAATCGAAGCCCAGATCTGTACATAGCTTGCTTTAACCAAGCAAGACGAAGATCGTTGGAAGATCGAAATCCATCCGTTCTATTTTGAAGATGCAGAGAGACAGAAGTTTCTGAAGGGGTTTGTGAGGAACGGTTAGTCACTTTTAGGGTTTATTATGAGAGAAATAGAGCTAATAAATTAAAAATAAATTTGAGAAGAAAGAGGAAGGAAAGGAAAGGAAAGAATTAAAGCAAGAAGGTAAGTGATAAGGTATCGCTTCATTTTTTGTAAGTAAAGAAAAGAGAAAAAAAAAAAAAAAAGAAGTAGCCAATTCTGAGAGGAAGCTGAATAGGTGGACTAATGAGAGAAGAAAAAACACACTTGTATTTAATATGTGGATAATTGTACGATGCATTTACAATGATGAAACATTTCGTTATTGATAGTATTTATATCGAAATCAAATTTATCGTAAAAAATTAAGTATCGTAAACGATTCAAATTTAATGGTCATGTCGTATGTAAGATTTTTCTAATTTAACAAATAATTAGACTAAACTGGTTAAAGGGTTAAAATGAACAACCATAACACTCTACATGTTATAACGTTATATGTAAATGTAATAAACAAGTTGAGGAGCCCGCGCTTCGCAGCGGAACTCCAAAGCAGGCCCTAATAGAAAATCAAGTGTTTGAAAAAAAAACAATGTGTATGAAAGGTGCCCCAAACCATTTAGCGTTTTTCAAAAGTCATCAGTTTTGTGAGTAGTTAGTTGCGTTGTGTTCGTAAAATTATTTCGAATTCAACGGTATTGTTGGGAAAATTTAATTCGCGGCGAGCGAGAAGATATGTCCCGTAAGATTTTTTTTGGAAATTCTGGTTGGGGGGCTGATTTGTATTTTGACCAAAGTTGGTGGGGGGGGGGGTGTCATTCGATTTGTATTTTGAGCAAAGTTGAATGGTTATTTTGAAAAAGTGAATTTTGGTAATATAATAATGTTAGGAATAGTGAATTCATAGTTTCGGGTTGGAGATCCAATTTGTATTTTGACCAAAGTCGAGGGGTCATTCGATTTGTATTTTGAGCAAAGTTGAGTGGTTATTTTGAAAAAGTGAATTTTGGTAATATAATAATGTTAGAAATAGTAAATTTATAGTTTTGGAGGTCAATTTGTATTTTGATTAAAGTTGAGGATTATTTTGAAAAAGTAGATTTTAGTAATATAATAATGTTATGAATAGTAAAATCATACTTTATATTGAATATATTTATAATTATAACGACGAAATGATCTTGACATTTTTGTGAACTGGTATACAATTTGAAATTATAAATGAATCATTCTAACATTTGACAAATAATTTAATTACTATAATCAAATTTGTCACCAGCAAATTGTGCAAATTGGAGTACATGGATAGAGGGTAATACTTCATTCAAAGCATATTAGAGTGACACAGAATAATAGTTGATTTTGGGTAATTGAGCATTATTGTTGTAGATACTGGAATTTTTCAATATTGACATGAAACAAAGGGTCCGGCTTTGCTGCATTTACTGTCAAGTTGCATCAACAAAGTCTGAAAGATATAGATATAAGTTACAACGTTTATGAGTAAACTTTACATAAGCATAAATTGACTACCATATGATGAAATTCAAAGGTGTTAGCAAAAAACTCTTGACTCACCAGAAATTTGATTTTTGATGGATGTTCGCTGCTACCATCATCAAGAAGAAGATCGTTAAAAAATCCATGGTCTACGGAAAAAAATAACTTGCATAGTGCTCCATGATCCAGACCTAGCAATTTTTCCAACCAAACCGTTACTTCAATGTATGTCGAACTAAAGATATAAATAAGAAGGAACAATTAAATGATCACGTACTAAGGACTGGAACTATAATGTGCATACCAGTTTACATCTACGTTTATCGGTTGTTGTGTAGTTTTTCGTCATCCAATTAGTATTATATCCATCATGGACTCAAACTTATTAGAATTAAGTGTTTTTCTCCACCCAATAATTGTAGAGTTTGAGTATATGTGACAAGCAGTTGACTTCCAAAACCTACTTTCAGCATCCATTTCTGTCCCATAACAGAAGTACCAGATGTTAGTTGCAAATCATGTATCATATTAACAATAAAACGACTTTTATCTCTCATTATATTAATAGATTTATATCAGATATATAAGTAGTAGCATGGACATTAACTAGGGAGATTCGAGGGTCTTGATTGGTAAGGATCCATGTTAGATCACATAGTACATTATTAGGATGAGATTATCCACTTTTTAATTGCAATAATAACTCAAAGGTAAATTTAACTATGCAAACTAACTTAACTGAATTCATTGCAAAATTACTCAAAGAGCCCGTGGTAGTATAAAAAAATGAGATGACAAAGCCCGTGCGATAGACGGCCGTTAAGAAGTAACAATTAAAAAGCTTATTTGTTAAGTTTTTCTTTTTCAGAGAGATCAATAAGAGTAACCTTATGGATCACGCTTTGATGAGCTAAAGCATTAGTACCAACGATCGCCTTTGCAGCTGCACCCGTATTCTAACACATTATCCACTTTTATAATAAATATGAGGATCCTTGGTTAAGTATTGGGCAACAAACATGACTGACACATAACGTTCTACGACCATTTTGCTAGTCTTGACAATGAGGTATATGTACTAATTCCAGCGTAAAGACCAACAAAATTGTTTTAATCACACGTCAAGTTTTTATTTAAAGTAACTACTTTGTGGGTTTAACCTATTATCTAACACTATCAACATCAAAACAAATCAAACTTATCCAAAACACATTAATATATTAACCACCTAAACAAATAATCGTGAAAACTTCTATTTGTATCTTGAACCGTGCATCATAATTAATTCGTCTAGTCTTGAGCTTCACATGAAGATAATTTATATCATAGTTACAAGACTAAACTTCATAATAATCACTACGATTAAAGAATGTAGTTGACACTTTGACCTCCAGTAAGATTACTATCATATGAGAAGTAGACACACTTTATTCAAAAATCCATGGTGAGCTAGGTTACCACCTATAATATTGGCCAATTCGAAGAGAAATTTGTTGATTAGTTGCAAAGAAGATCAAAACAAGAAATTGTCGAGTTCTGGTATCGGGTTTGAGTGAGGTTTGTCGCAAAACGCGACACGACTAAAAAGTGACAAAGTGCACTGAAACGAGACAAATGTGGCAGAAGTGGGTGTCAGAAGTTGTCGCGTTCTGAACCACTTTGTCACGTTCTGATGCAGTTTATCGCGGAACGCGACAAAGTGTCGCGAAACACGACAGTGTGCGTAGCCAGCAAGTTATTCGATTTGTTTCCTAATTTTGATTAGCACTATAAATATACCTATTGTAATCTGTAACCCTAAGCACGAAAAATCAATAAAAAAGCTCTATAGTTGGTCGTGGACTAAAGCAATCACACCGATTGCATATAATCACTTAATATCTTGTATTGTTTACTTTTCTTGTTGTTATTCTGTCCGTTTGTCATTTGTGGGATCACAATCTTTCGATTGGTGGTCATTGTTGGGTCCATAAATTCCTAACAACTGGTATCTAGAGCACAAGGTTCGTATTGGGCACGATGGCAGACGAAGGAAAGCTTAGGATTGATCGGTTCGATGGGAAAGATTTTGGATTTTGGAAGATGCAAATAGAAGACTATTTGTACCAGAAAAAATTACACTTACCACTTGAAGAGAAGAATCCTAATAGCGTTAAACAAGAAGATTGGGATCTCCTAGATCGCTGAGCTTTAGGGGCGGTTAGGATGTCTCTTGCAAAAACGTTGCATATAACGTTATTAACGAGAAGACTACGTTTGGGTGTTTAAAGGCACTTACAAACATGTATGAAAAACCTAACGCTGCTAATAAGGTTTTTCTCATGCGCCAATTGTTCAACCAAAAGATGAAAGAAGGTGCGTGTGCTGCAGATCATATTAATGATTTTAACAATCTCATTACAAGATTGGCCTCAGTGGAGATTGTGTTTGATGATGAACTTCAGGCACTGATTTTGCTTTCGTCTTTGCCTGAAAGTTGGTCGGGTACAGTTACTGCAGTTAGTAGTTCCACAGGAACCACTAAGCTCAAGCTTGAGGGGATCAAGGATTTGATTCTAGGGGAAGAAACTCGTAGGAGGAATTCCAGGGAATCATCGGGGTCGCTCTTAAATAACGACAGGGGCAGGAAGAATGATAAGGGTACGAAGAAGGGTAAGAAATTCAAAAAGAGATATAACTTTAAGGACTGAGAATCTACGGTTTGTTGGAATTGCAATCAAAAGGGCCACTTTAGCACTCAATGTAAGAATCCAAAGGTGGATAAAGCTAGGGTGAACTTCACTTCTGAGATACGGATGACGCTTTGGTGTGTTGTGTTGAAAATTCGGTTGAAGCTTGGATCATGGATTCGGGTGCATCATTCCATGCTAATCCTAGTAAGGATATGATGAAGAATTTTAAGGCGTATCGGGGGAAGGTGAGATTGACGGATGACAAACGCTTAGACATAAGAGGCATTGGAGATGTGACATTGAAGACATCCAATGGTTCCAATTGGACTTTGAAAGATGTGAGGTATATTCCGGATTTGAAAAAGAAGCTTATCTCTATAGGTCAATTGGATGAAGAAGGTAATCATACTACCTTCGGTGATCGCAAATGGCATGTTCAAAAGGATGGTCAAGTCGTGGCTTTGAGACATAAAAGGGGAACTTTATACATGGTCGAGGTATTCGATGATGATGAGGTTAATGTGACGAGTAATGTAGGGGTCGATTCTACTCTATGGCACCGAAGATTAGGGCATATGAGTGAGAAAGGGATGAAGTTGCTAGTTTCTAATGGGAAGATTCCGGGTTTGAAGAAGGTGGATATCGGGTTTTGTGAGCAATGTACTATGGGGAAACAAAAGAAGGTATCATTTGGGAAAACGAGAATTGCGCCAAAGAAGGAGAAGCTTGAACTTGTTCATTCCGATGTCTATGGACCTACAACGGTTGAGTCGCATGGTGGTTCCCGCTACTATGTCACCTTCATTGATGTCTCCACAAGAAAGGTATGAGTTTACTTTCTCAAAGTTAAATCGGATGTGTTTTCTACTTTTAAAGTGTGGAGAGCTGCTGTTGAAAACGAGACTAACTTGAAAGTTAAGTGCTTGAAATCAGACAATGGAGGAGAATACAGCAGTAAAGAATTTAAAGACTATTGTGCGAAACATGGTATTCGTATGTTGAAAACAGTTCCAGAAATACCACAGCACAATGGGGTTGCCGAACGCATGAATCGGATGCTCAATGAGCGGGCTAGGAGTATGCGGTTACATGCGGGTCTATCCAAGATGTTTTGGATAGATGCTGTGAATACGGCAACTTATTTGATTAACAGGAGACCCTCAACACCGTTAGAGTTTCGAATTCCAGAAGAAGAATGGACCGGTAAAAAGGTGAGTTTGGCTCCCTTAAGGGTTTTCGGTTGTAATGTGTATGTGAAAACCAAAGACATTGACAAAGACAAGCTTGAAGCTAAATTAAGAAAGTGTACTTTTATCGGGTATGGGTTGGATGACATGGGTTATAGGTGTTGGGACAATGAGGCGAGGAAGGTGATTCGTAGTAGAGATGTTACTTTTGATGAAAGCTCGTTGTATGGCACCAAGGTAACGGTTAATTCTAATCATAGTCCGGTTATGCTTGATGTGACGATCGCTCCAAATCCACTTTGGACGAATACATCATTCATTGATTTCATAGTGAGGTTTTGACCTCTATATAATACGTTTTGTAAACATTGCATTCTTTTAAAAAGGCATACCATAAATGAATATATAAATCCAAGGTTTTCGACGTCTGATGATTTCTACGTATAGACAATTACCGTATATAATAGTTTACAATACTACATCCGTTGATAATGCAGTCAAAATAAGATACACGGTGATGATTTTGTGAATGCAAAGTTTTCTTTAATAAAGCATGTATGACTCCATGCACATAGCTTGTATAACGTATAAGAGAACAGCGGAAGACTTCTAGAAACCTGAGAATAAACATGCTTAAAAGTGTCAACACAAAGGTTGGTGAGTTCATAGTTTTAATGTTGCACATAAATCGTATGTAAAGGTGGATCACAAGATTTTAGTTGTTTCTTCCAGAAATGTTTATCAAAATATTCTACGAAATTGAGCACCCTAGTAACTAAACTTAACGTATATATAATTTATACCCTTTGTATAATCATCTTAATAATACATGCAAACCAACGTGTACGCTTCTCAAATAGCATACGTCTGTTTTATAGTTCAGGCTAGGGTTTCTATACCTGGAACAGACGGGGATGTCATGAAAGGACCCGTTCATATACATTATAAACGATTCACAATAGTTGATTTCATTGTGAGGTATTTGACCTCTATATGATACATTTTACAAACATTGCATTCATTTTTAAAAGACAATCTTTCTTTACATCGAAAATTGACAGGCATGCATACCATTTCATAATATCCACTATCCAACTATAAATTGATTTAATAATAATCTTTGATGAAATCAATGACTCGAACGCAACGTTCTTCGAAATATGCTATGAAAGACTCCAAGTAATATCTTTAAAATGAGCAAATGCACAGCGGAAGATTTCTTTAACACCTGAGAATAAACATGCTTTAAAGTGTCAACCAAAAGGTTGGTGAGTTCATTAGTTTATCATAATCATTTATTTCCATCATTTTAATAGACCACAAGAATTTCATTTCCAGTTCTCATAAATATACGTCTCATGCATAGAGACAAAAATAATCATTCATATGGTGAACACCTGGTAACCGACATTAACTAGATACATATAAGAATATCCCCTATCATTCCGGGATCCTCCATCGGACATGATATAAATTTCGAAGTACTAAAGCATCCGGTACTTTGGATGGGGTTTGTTAGGCCCAATAGATCTATCTTTAGGATTCGCGTAAATTAGGGTGTCTGTTCCCTAATTCTTAGATTACCAGACTTTAATAAAAAGGGGCATATTCGATTTCGATAATTCAACCATAGAATGTAGTTTCAATTACTTGTGTCTATTTCGTCAAACATTTATAAAAGTGCATGTATTCTCAGTCCCAAAAATATATAGGGTAAAAAGGCAAATGAAACTCACCATACTGTATTTCGTAGTAAAAATACATATAACGTCATTGAACAAGTGCAAAGTTGGCCTCGGATTCACGAACCTAAATTAATTATATATATTTATGTGTTGGTCAATATTTGTCTAACAAATTAGGTCAAGTCATAGTGTACCACAATCCTAATGCTCGAGACTAATATGCAAAAGTCAACAAAAGTAAATTTGACTCAAAATAATTTCCAAAAATCTATACATGATTAATATATAGTTTAAATATCGTCGTTTTATATTTTTAAATATTTTTAAAAGATTTAATAGAGTAAATAATATAATTTATTTATTAATAAATAAAATTTTATATTAAATTTATATAATAAAATATACTTTTATATATATTAAGTAATAAAATTTATAGGGTTCATTTAATATTATAAAGATAATATGATAGGTATTATTAAAGTAAGTTATTACACGTAGTAAAATATGTTTGTATCACATATTTATTTGATAAAATAATATCTATAATGATAGTAAGTAAAAGTTGTATTATTTTGTAATAATAATTATTATTATAAAAATATCAATATTTATAATTACTAAGATGATATTATGATAAAACGATAATTCTAATTATGATAACTTTAATATTTACGATAATTTTTAATATTATCTTTAAAATAATAATTCTATTTAAAATAATAATAATAATAATGATATTTTATAGTAACAATGACATTTCTATTAAAATAATAATTTTTGTTAAAATGATAGTTTTAATACTAACTATACTTTTAATAATAATAATAGTAATGATAAAAATAATAAGAACGATAATTTTATCTAAATCAATATCTTATAATATTTTAATTTCATCATGATACTCTTACCCATTATTTCCTAATCATTTCGTTTAATAACTTTTAATCGTCTTTTATATCGTGTTCATAATAATGATAATAATAGTAATCAAAATAATTAGGTGTTACAAATATTTGTTTTAATTACACTAATATTAATAATGATAGTTACTATAACATTATTAATGATAATACTAATAATTATCTTAATGATAATATAGTAATAATAATAATAACAATAACAATAACCATTTTTAAATAATGATATATATATTAATAATGATAATAATTATAATAATACCAATAATAATAATAATAATAATAATAATAATAATAATAATAATAATAATAATAATAATAATAATAATAATAATAATAATAATAATAATAATAATAATAATAATAATTGGATAATAATAATAATAATACTAATTATAACTTTAACGATAATAACGATAGTAATAATAAAAAAAAATAACAATTTTTAATGATAAATCCCTTTTATTGATAAAGATAATAATAATGATAATAATAAGATAAAACTAGAACGACGATAAAAACGACGATAATAATAATCATTTTTAATAAAAATATCGAAAATTCAATTGATTATAACTTCTAATCCGTTCATCGAAACCATTCGATATCTAAAGGAAAAGTTCTTAATTTTTCGCTAGCTTTCCAAGGACATGCATATCTTATACCTTATCTCAACCGCAAATGTAACTAATTCAAGATTCAACCTAACCTGTCTAAGGGCAATATCAAAAGTACAAGCATGCATAATCCTAAATACTCGAGCACTAGTAAGGGATACACTATTAGTATGTAAAAGTTAAATTATGAGTACTCACGTATCAATATTGAGATTCAATATTGCAGAAAAGGTACGTAGACGTAACGGAAATGATAAACACTATATTGACCTCACGAGCATACCCATGAACCATACTCAATCACCTCCATAGCTATAACCCATAATTTCCTTAATCCTATCCCACTCGAAAAACAATTTCGAAATCGCTCGGACAGCACTCCGTCGTAATATTTTATGTATACTAATAATATCTTGAAATAATACGTAGTAAATGTATATATGTAAATCGATTGAAAGAGTTTAGAGAAAAATATTTTCAAATTTCTATGAAATAATGAAACCTATTGAATTCTATTTATAATAGATTTTTGAATTATTAAAGTGAATTATTAAAGTATGAATTATTAAAGTGAATTATTAAAGTATGAATTATTAAAGTGAATTATTAAAGTATGAATTATTAAAGTGAATTATTAAAGTATGAATTATTAAAGTTGAAGTAAAGTAAAAATAAAGTAAAGGTAAAGTTTAAGTATAGTAAAAGTATAAAACTATGTACGTATAATACGTGTATAAATATATATAATATTAATTTAAATCGTTATATATATTTAATAAAATAAAATATAAATATCGTTATCTTTATCATACTAGTTAAGTAATGAGTTGTCAAAAGTGGTTCTAGATATTTATAAAAGTTATATACATTTTAATAATAAAGTTCTTTTTAAACTGAAATCGTTTTTGTACGTTTGAAACTAAATAGATCAATCGAGTCTTTATGAGATTCAATCTTCCACTATCCTTTGTTTAGTTCTCAATGATTGACAATTTGTTCTTATTTATAAATCACTTTACCATTTTTCGAATATTGTTAAAATGGAAAGATTTCTCAAATCAACGTGGGCCTTTCAACAGAGACTTGTAATCATAATTCAATATATCTGATAATTCAATCATTTGATCTTATCTTCTAATTCCATTGATAAACATTTTGAAATAGATACAATCATATAAAGTATTTAATCTAATATTTTGTTTACGTTTCAAGTTATAATATATATACACATATACATATATAATCATATTCGTTTAATGGTTCGTGAATCGTTGGAACTTGGTCGAGGTTGAATGAATGTATGAACATAGTTTAAAATTCTTCAAATTTAACTTAACAAATATTGCTTATCGTGTCGGAAACATATAAAGATTAAAGTTTAAATTTGGTTGGAAATTTCCAGGTTGTCACAGTACCTACCCGTTAAAGAAATTTCGTCCCGAAATTTGAGTGGAAAGGTTGTGAATGATAATAAGTATGTTTTCATGATGCATACGGACTGAAAAATAGAGTTTTATCATCAGCGAATAATTTGGATAAACAATCCATTTATATGAAGAGTACGAATGAAGCTAACATAGAAGAGTCAAATGAGTAAGTGTAGATTCATCTTATCATTTGACGTAGATATGATTGATTCCCAGATTTCAAGGGATTTGAAGAAAATCTTCTTAATAAGATTTGACTCTCCGGTAATCAAGGGAATTAGGATCCGCTTTAAATGCGATCATCCATTTTAATTGATCTGTCAGAGATTTTCTTATAAATTCACCTCCTTCATTTCCTTACAACTCACACCTTATGTTGATGCATTTTATGCAAGTCCCTAGACATCTACCCACGTCCATTGCAGGTACAACAGTTTACAGGCCACCATGATTGCTCATTATTATCCTATCCGTGTTTGTATGTGGTTACAGGAACTGCAGGAACGAGATTTAGATGTTTGACTATGTTAGACTTAGTCAGACGTATGAGTGAAGCCTTACTAGTACGGCTGACAGGCTCATACGCATGGTTGATGCTGAGCTAAGTCACAATTACAACCTAAATGAGAAGACACGAGTGAGTGATCACCCGTACGGCTGATGAAGCCAACTCGTACGTGTGATGAATGAATCGTATGGGTGAGTCAACAGCAGGGGTATATAAAGTCTTATGTTCTTCATTTTAGGTTAAGCCTCTCATTTGTTACACACACTCAGATCTAGTGAGCTCCTCCGATTCTCTCTCAGTCCAAATCACCCAGGGGGTGAATAATAGCTCTAGGTGTTGATCTAATCACACTTGATTTAGTTGTGGTTTGACTAAATTAATCAAAAAAAAACTTAACCTATTCACTAGAGGGTTTGATTAACTTATTCCGCCATTGTGTGAGTTAAATCTGTTGATTTCTAAGTTCCTAGTCATGTTTCATCACCTTCTATTCTTTTCCCCTCAACTCATATTTTAAAGTATTCATCAATATGCTCCATCCAGTTCTGATTCTCGATATACTTCTAACTTTCATATCGGTCATTCTTCTTTTTCATCTACCGCTAGAAGAATCTATTTACTTCTACTATACTCTTGGGTTTATAGTGTTTCTAGTTCTCCCGTGTCTTTATATTGCTATATGCATCGATATATATGGTTTATAATTTCTGGTTTATCGTTAGGCTTTATATGTTCTCTTATATTTCAAAGTCTCTGCTTCTGTCTTCTATAATCATTATCATTCACTAAATGCTCTCTTTTATTTGATGCAATTTATACCTCAATTTCTATTTTGGAGTTTTGTCCTTTCGTTTCTTCTTCTTGCGATTAAGCACCGCTTGTAATGGTCCAGAATTCACAGATATGAATTTCGGAATGAACATCGTTAATGTTCTAGGAAGGAAATTGTGATGACACGATCTTGACTTGTCAAATTACTAGAATACTTTGGAAAAGGCCAAATCATCAAGAAACATTTTCTTGATATTTTAGAGGTTAAATAGAATACAAGAGTCGTATAACATGGCACATGATGATGTTATGATCTGTGAATCATCACATTCCATTTAGAAACTCAGCACGACTTACCGTAATATAATCACGTTGATCAAGTGTCATTATATTATACTAATTCATGCTTCAGTTCCCAACACTACTTCAAAATATTCCTATTTTAAACTTGAATGTTTCAGAATTTAGAAACTAAAATAGTTTCTTTTATGATGTAATACAGATAGCGCGAAGAGGTAAATGATTTCAAATAAGAAAAATTAAGAAAATATCTTCAGAAATATGGAGGATATTTATAATGAAAGATATGATGATATTTTAGAATTTATAATATCAGAGGATGATGAAGAATATTGTCCGCAGGGGTTTAGAGTCAGGAGCAAGGTATTCGTTAATGACTTCAGCAGGTACTGAATCATTTGGATCCTTTGAAGTCAGTTTCAGTCTTTGTAATTTGTCCACAGCCTCCTTCCTACTTTGCTCAATCCGTTTTCCAGTTCCAAAACTTCTCTTTTTCTGCGCTTTGCCAGCACACTTCATCATTATCATCCAGCTTTTACCGTTTATAGTCGTTTATAGTTTTTGCTGCTTTATCAGTATTTTTTTTTTCCATTTTCGGAGAACCAATTCGTAGTTCGGAGTGTTTTTCAGAAACTTCACATTCAAATTAAGTCCAGAAGATAGACGTTATATATACACATATAACTGTTGGCGTAGACATGCTGCGAGATTTCAAAATACTGATTGCTAATTCCCAATGATTCGTATGGCAATTCTCATTACAAGATACGAATGAGTAAATGATGGGGTTTCAATTATAATGACTTTTTGGAGAGGCTAAAGTCAAAGGATAATGAAGTTGTTGGTACGTCTGCTAATAACGTGGTGGAATGTAAAAGGTTCCTGGTAACGATGGTGTATATCTCAAGGTTATAATAAGGTTAGTCTGACTGAAAAGTCGAAGTTGACTTGCTGGAGCTGTGACTAAACTGGCTACTTTGAATAGGAGTCGCAAAGTTATTTTTGCTAATAAATGCCAAAGAATCTGACGCGGATACGTTGTTTAAACTTTTACTTTGGTTTCAAGAGTTTTTCGGGTACATAACTGTGGGTAACATGTGGTTGGATCATCATCTCGATTGCTCATCATTCGAAGTGTCTTCAGAAATTTTCGAAGGGTTTGAACACAGATTGTAATCGTTAACATACATTTGATGTTCTAACACAGTTTTGAAGTTAAAATATAGCTTGTGAAAGATGTAAGGATCTAAGAGTGATGATTTTGGTCATATCTCGAGTTGAATTTTGAGATTTCAAAATCAGAATATGTAATTAAATTTTGAATGAGTATGGTTGTTTTGATTTCTATAAAAGAATGTATACTGTTGTGAAAGTAGGGAGTATAATGGATGATTTGCTGAATCAGATTCGAAGAATGTAACATATTATTTGTGAATTTATATATCTCTCAGGTATTACCTACCCGTTAAAAAAAAATTCACAATTAATATTTTATACAAAAGAATTTTATTACAGTCTTTATGAAAATATATATATGTATATTTTCTTCAGATGTAACATAGATTTAATGAGTTAATGTTAAATTAAACTCATTTGATTTACGGTTGAAACTAGAATTGAATAATCCATAAAGGCTTTAAAAAGTACATAACTTTTACGCAGTATTTCTTTAATGACATTGAAATTATGAATCAATACTTCATTATTTGTTGATGTATGATGTTCGGTTCGTGGAATTCTTGTGAATTTCGCAAAGTACGAATGATGTTATCTGAAAAGTTTCGGGTACATCGATGATGAAAGTGTAAAATCAAATATATACTTGATTTATTATGAATTGGAATTTGTTGAATTGCGACAGAGATTGTAGTTAATGCTGGTTAAGTTGCGGCCGAAGGACGTACATTATTGCATATTTGTAATATGAATTAACCGAGTAGTTAAGATTCACACACAATAGCTTAGCACGGAAAGATTTATTTCAAAATATAATATACATATAATTTCTTCAGAGGGAATGAGTTAATTCTTCATAATTCGTTGATACAATATACACGTTATTGATTCGTAATGATGTCTACAGTGATTCTTGAACTGACGGAGTTTGTGATGTTATCGGTGTTGTTGATTCGGATGTTGACTGTACTGACGATGCTGGTAACGCTGACGGTACTGTTGAGGCTGTTGGTAAAGCAAGTTTAGCTTGTTAATCACACACCATTTTTGTCAGGGTTTCTACTCTTCCTTCTATCATTTTGGTTCGCTTAACTGATTTATGGTTAAGGCTAGATTAGATAATCTCTAAGACTTTAGAGATTACATAATCTCCGCGGAATGTTTCTCCAATGAAGTTATGAATTAATACTTCGTCAGTTATTGTTGTTGGTACTCCTTGGTATCTATGGTGCGTATGACGTTGATGCTCGTGGGACAGATTGTGAAGTTGAGGTTTACGACGAGGTTGTGGTTGGAGGTGGTAATGGTACTGTTGGCGTTGATGATGGTGGTACTGGTTATGCTGCTGATGCTGCTGCTGGTGTTTGTAATCTCTGCACCATATTCTCCAAAGCCACTACCCCAGCGCGAAGCTCGTTGACTTCTTCTATTACACCGGGGTGATTGTTGGTTCGGACGAGTGAATAAATAAAATCTAAAATTTGATGTAATATATAATCGTGACGAGATACTCTGGAAATGAACGAGAACATGGTATTTCGGACTGGTTCGCCGGTAAGTGCTTTAGGTTCTTCGTCAAGAGGGCAATGTGGTGAATGGAAGGGATCACCTTCTTCTTGTCTCCAATGATTGAGGAGGCTACGAACCCATCCCTAATTCATCCAGAATAGGTGATGACTGATTGGTTGATCTATTCCGGTCACACTGCTTTCGGAGCTTGAATGGGATTCCATTTCGGAATCTGAGTGACTTGAACTGATGAAGAATTCCATTTCGTACGATTGGATAAAGGATTTTTTTTTTTTGATATGAAATGATTTTGACTAACGGATGGTATTCTAATTATATATATATATATATATATATATATATATATATATATATATATATATATATATATATATATATATATATATATATATATATATATATATATATATATATATAGATCAAAAGATTTCGTAGATTACGGAGGACTTTGCGAGATATGTCAGGCAAAGTTTAAAGTAACAGATACGATAAGATATGATTTAGCAGATATGCTAAGATATGAATTTTTGTCTATACACTATTCATGCAATCAATGCAGCAAGACGTGTCTTAGACTAAAAAGGATAAGCAGATAATTTCCTGAGGATGATAAGTAGTTAATTTTCGACACAAAATGATAAGCAAAACTTTTGACATACAGACACGGTCGAAGTCCAGACTCACTAATGCATCCTATCGACTTATCAGTTAGACACACTAATACAGACCTGGTTCGCTAAGACCACCGCTCTGATGCCAACTGAAAGGACCCGTTCATATACATTATAAACGATTCACAATAGTTGATTTCATTGTGAGGTATTTGACCTCTATATGATACATTTTACAAACATTGCATTCGTTTTTAAAAGACAATCTTTCTTTACATCGAAAATTGACAGGCATGCATACCATTTCATAATATCCACTATCCAACTATAAATTGATTTAATAACAATCTTTGATGAAATCAATGACTCGAACGCAACGTTCTTCGAAATATGCTATGAAAGACTCCAAGTAATATCTTTAAAATGAGCAAATGCACAGCGGAAGATTTCTTTAACACCTGAGAATAAACATGCTTTAAAGTGTCAACCAAAAGGTTGGTGAGTTCATTAGTTTATCATAATCATTTATTTTCATCATTTTAATAGACCACAAGAATTTCATTTCTAGTTCTCATAAATATACGTCTCATGCATAGAGACAAAAATAATCATTCATATGGTGAACACCTGGTAACCAACATTAACTAGATACATATAAGAATATCCCCTATCATTCCGGGATCCTCCTTCGGACATGATATAAATTTTGAAGTACTAAAGCATCCGGTACTTTGGATGGGGTTTGTTAGGCCCAATAGATCTAACTTTAGGATTCGCGTCAATTAGGGTGTCTGTTCCCTAATTCTTAGATTACCAGACTTTAATAAAAAGGGGCATATTTGATTTCGATAATTCAACCATAGAATGTAGTTTCAATTACTTGTGTCTATTTCGTCAAACATTTATAAAAGCGCATGTATTCTCAGTTCCAAAAATATAAAGGGTAAAAAGGCAAATGAAACTCACCATACTGTATTTCGTAGTAAAAATACATATAACGTCATTGAACAAGTGCAAAGTTGGCCTCGGATTCACGAACCTAAATTAATTATATATATTTATGTGTTGGTCAATATTTGTCTAACAAATTAGGTCAAGTCATAGTGTACCACAATCCTAATGCTCGAGACTAATATGCAAAAGTCAACAAAAGTAAATTTGACTCAAAATAATTTCCAAAAATCTATACATGATTAATATATAGTTTAAATATCGTCATTTTATATTTTTAAATATTTTTAAAAGATTTATTAGAGTAAATAATATAATTTATTTATTAATAAATAAAATTTTATATTAAATTTATATAATAAAATATACTTTTATATATATTAAGTAATAAAATTTATAGGGTTCATTTAATATTATAAAGATAATATGATAGGTATTATTAAAGTAAGTTATTACACGTAGTAAAATATGTTTGTATCACATATTTATTTGATAAAATAATATCTATAATGATAGTAAGTAAAAGTTGTATTATTTTGTAATAATAATAATTATTATAAAAATATCAATATTTATAATTACTAAGATGATATTATGATAAAACGATAATTCTAATTATGATAACTTTAATATTTACGATAATTTTTAATATTATCTTTAAAATAATAATTCTATTTAAAATAATAATAATAATAATGATATTTTATAGTAACAATGACATTTCTATTAAAATGATAATTTTTGTTAAAATGATAGTTTTAATACTAACTATACTTTTAATAATAATAGTAATGATAAAAATAATAAGAACGATAATTTTATCTAAATCAATATCTTATAATATTTTAATTTCATCATGATACTCTTACCCATTATTTCCTAATCGTTTTGTTTAATAGCTTTTAATCGTCTTTTATATCGTGTTCATAATAATGATAATAATAGTAATCAAAATAATTAGGTGTTACAAATATTTGTTTTAATTAACTAATATTAATAATGATAGTTACTATAACATTATTAACGATAATACTAATAATTATCTTAATGATAATATAGTAATAATAATAATAACAATAACAATAACCATTTTTAAATAATGATATATATATTAATAACGATAATAATAATAATAATACCAATAATAATAATAATAATAATTGGATAATAATAATAATACTAATTATAACTTTAACGATAATAACGATAGTAATAATAAAAAAAAATAACAATTTTTAATGATAAATCCATTTTATTGATAAAGATAATAATAATGATAATAATAAGATAAAACTAGAACGACGATAAAAACGACGATAATAATAATCATTTTTAATAAAAATATCGAAAATTCAATTGATTATAACTTCTAATCCGTTCATCGAAACCATTCGATATCTAAAGGAAAAGTTTTTAATTTTTCGCTAGCTTTCCAAGGACATGCATATCTTATACCTTATCTCAACCGCAAATGTAACTAATTCAAGATTCAACCTAACCTGTCTAAGGGCAATATCAAAAGTACAAGCATGCATAATCCTAAATACTCGAGCACTAGTCAGGGATACACTATTAGTATGTAAAAGTTAAATTATGAGTACTCACGTATCAATATTGAGATTCAATATTGCAGGAAAGGTATGTAGACGCAACGGAAATGATAAACACTATATTGACCTCACGAGCATACCCATGAACCATACTCAATCACCTCCATAGCTATAACCCATAATTTCCTTAATCCTATCCCACTCGAAAAACAATTTCGAAATCACTCGGACAGCACTCCGTCGTAATATTTTATGTATACTAATAATATCTTGAAATAATACGGAGTAAATGTATATATGTAAATTGATTGAGAGAGTTTAGAGAAAAATATTTTCAAATTTCTATGAAATAATGAAACCTATTGAATTCTATTTATAATAGATTTTTGAATTATTAAAGTGAATTATTAAAGTATGAATTATTAAAGTGAATTATTAAAGTATAAATTATTAAAGTGAATTATTAAAGTATGAATTATTAAAGTAAATTATTAAAGTATGAATTATTAAAGTGAATTATTAAAGTTGAAGTAAGTAAAAATAAAGTAAAGGTAAAGTTTAAGTATAGTAAAAGTATAAAACTATGTACGTATAATACGCGTATAAATATATATAATATTAATTTAAATCGTTATATATATTTAATAAAATAAAATATAAATATCATTATCTTTATCATACTAGTTAAGTAATGAGTTGTCAAAAGTGGTTCTAGATATTTATAAAAGTTATATACATTTTAATAATAAAGTTCTTTTTAAACTGAAAATGTTTTTGTACGTTTGAAACTAAATAGATCAATCGAGTCTTTATGAGATTCAATCTTCCACTATCCTTTGTCTAGTTCTCAATGATTGACAATTTGTTCTTATTTATAAATCACTTTACCATTTTCCGAATATTGTTAAAATGGAAAGATTTCTCAAATCAACGTGGGCCTTTCAACAGAGACTTGTAATCATAATTCAATATATCTGATAATTCAATCATTTGATCTTATCTTCTAATTCCATTGATAAACATTTTGAAACAGATACAATCATATAAAGTATTTAATCTAATATTTTGTTTACGTTTCAAGTTATAATATATATACACATATACATATATAATCATATTCGTTTAATGGTTCGTGAATCATTGGAACTTGGTCGAGGTTGAATGAATGTATGAACATAGTTTAAAATTCTTCAAATTTAACTTAACAAATATTGCTTATCGTGTCGGAAACATATAAAGATTAAAGTTTAAATTTGGTTGGAAATTTCCAGGTTGTCACATGTCAAGCCCTATGGATCAATATATAACTACTTGCGCCTACCAGTTCTTATAACCAGCAGTTACTAGTTACCAAAGCTAAGGGATTTTCGGTTCAAACTCGGTGTAGAATTTAGTATGTACTTGTATCCATTGCGTTTAAAATAAAGTGCATGTATTCTCAGCCCAAAAATATATATTGCAAAAGCAATTAAAAAGGGATCAATGAAACTCACCTTATCAGCATATAAAGTCGTTCATCGTATTGTGATCGAAACTTAGAGTATCGAATAACCGTAGATCTCAACGTATCAATATTGATATTCAATATTGTAGAAAAGTACGTAGACGTAACGGAGATGATAAACACTAGGTTTGATTCACAAATATACCCCCGAACATTACCCATAACCTCCTTGGCAATAACCCATAATTTCCTTAACTTTAGCTTGCTCGTAAACTCGTTTTGAAATCGTTTGGACATAACCTCGTCGTAGTATTTTATGTATAATACTAATAATATTACTAATAAAAATAATAAGATTAATAATAATAATATTAATCTTAATAATATATATATATATATATATATATATATATATATATATATATATATATTTGAGAGACAGAGAGATTTGAGAAGAAAAAGTAAATAAATCCGAACAAAACTGCGAGCTTTATAGACCTGGCCTGGTTCCCACTGCCATGCGATCGCATGGCTGGGTAGAAGGATTCCCATGCGATCTCATGGGGTCCTTTTCCAGCTCACAAAACTTTTGTCTCAACGTTTGTCGACATATTTTTATATTAATATATAATATATAATATATATAATTAATTATATATTATATTTAATTCACGTGCATAGTTGACTTGAAATTTTTGTTCCGATAAGTCGTACGTCATTACTCGACTTTTGTCCCGGTTCCAGTTTTTCGAACGTCCTTTCGTACACTGAGAAAACTGGCACTTTACCTTTCGTGACTCGTACATTTGTCAAAATATAGCCTTAAATTATCCCTAAATTATATCACTCAAAGTGTATCTTAAACTTTCGAGTGTTTTGGTCATTTACTTCTAAAAATCATCGTCTCGTAGTATATAAGTCAATTTTTACTGTAGCAATTCACTGTAGCAAAGTCAATTTTTACCGCAGCAAAGTCAATTTTTAAATTTTTACTGTAGCAAATAGTGATTTTCGAAAACACTGTAGCATTTTGGGTACTGTAGCAAATTAGTGTTTTACTTGTTTATTTTAAACGTTTTAGTTCACTTATCTAAATATCAATCGAATTAACAAACGAATGTTACTATCGTTTACTAAATAACTTGAAATCATATATATATATATATATATATATATATATATATATATATATATATATATATATATATATATATATATATATATATATATATATATATATATATATATATATGCACATTAAGTTATATATATATATATTGTTCGTGAATCATAGAGAACAGTCAAAGAATAATTGATTATATGAATATAGTTCCAAAACTGTCGTGACTCAATATTACAGACTTTGCTTATCGTGTCGGAAATGTTAATCATACAAAGATTAAGTTTAAATTTGGTCAGAAATTTTCGGGTCATCACACTTGATAAGTTTGTTGATGTGAATACAGGTTCTAGTGGGAGTTCGGGAACTATTGAATTGCCAATTGACGGTGAGGATCAAAGTGATGGAGATGATTCGGAGAGTGGTGCTAGCTCTGAAAATGATGAGAGCTCTATTGGTGGGGATGATGGTGACTTAACTCGATCACCACCACCCGTTACTCCACCATTGAGATGCTCTAGTAGAATGCCCAAACCTACTGTTAGGTTTTCTCCATCAGCAAACTATTTGCTCTATACCGAGAATGGTGAACCCGAGAGTTATTTTGAAGCAAGACAATCTAAAGAATACATACAGTGGGAGCTTGCTATGAAAGAAGAGATGTGGTCACTTATCAAGAATAAGACATGGTCTTTAGCGAAATTACCTCCAACGAAAAAGGCGTTGCACAGTAAATGGGTCTTTCGGGTCAAAGATGAGTTGAACGGGAAAAAGCGGTACAAAGCTCAGTTGGTAGTTAAGGGGTTTCAACAAAGGGAAGGAGTTGATTATAATGAGATCTTTTCTCCGGTTGTGAAGATGACTACTATTCGCTTGGTTTTGAGTATTGTTGCTGCTGATGACTTACATCTAGAACAGTTAGATGTAAAGACCGAATTTTTACATGGGGATCTTAAAGAGGAGATTTATATGGTGCAACCAAAGGGCTTCGAGGTAGTTGGTAAAGAGAGATGGGTTTGCAAATTGAAGAAGAGTCTGTATGGGTTAAAACAAGCACCACGATAATGGTACTTGATGTGTCAAGACGTAACCTTTAAAATGTAGACAATATGCTTAATAATTAACACATAATACAGGCAACTAAAACCCGATCATGTACTAACTAGCAAGTAAATTGACCAGTTCGATCCACAGGGAGAAGTTTGTTTAAATGATTTTACCACGATTAATTATTCTAAAAAGGGGGTTTATATTTGAAGTTGTGTTTTTGTTTAACGAAACAGTAAATAAATATAATGAATGACAATAATGAGAATGCGGTGTTTACTTCTATGCTTGATAGATGACAGGGATTGTTCTTTTATAATTAAAACCGTTATGCGATAGTTACAATAGAGTAGTTTATATCAATTTTACAATATCTATAAACTTAAGAACTATGTTTAATCAACAGGATTCTTTCTTGGTTAAATTCACATAAAACCTAGTTTACTAAGATCACTCTAAGTAAACTACATGATTGTAAAACCTAAATATCATCCAAATACCATCCTATATTCACATATAGGTGTCTAGATCACTAAGTGTTGAAGTACAAATTATAGCCTTTGATAAATTCACATAAATCAAGTCATAACTCGTATAATTGAACTAGAATATAAAGATAGTTACAACAATGGATTTCTTGAAAGAACATGGTGATTTAGATTGATTAACTAACTAGATTCAACCCGGTTAAACTCACGTGAAACCTTAATTACAACAATCACTTGAGGTAATTTCATAACTATGTTGCTTTGGAACTTATTCAATTACCGAATTAAACACATAACAAAATCACTTAAGTGTATGTATCTAATCGTCTAGATTACTAGATGTATTGAAGTATAGATTGTTTTCCTAGTTAACTCACATTAATAGGTTGCAATCTATATAATTGAAGTAATGATCTAAACATGCATAACAATGGTTCTTACGGTTGAACTAGATAATTAAATCAATCAAACATATGTATAACTAGCATAACATCAAAGTATAGAACAATCCCAAGCCATAAATCTTACATTGAAGCAAACACACAAGGCTTTTAGCCTAACATAATCATAGTAGAACTAATGAAACAGTAAATATAAGTTGAATTCATGTTAAAAAGATATAGAACAATAGTACCAATTGCGATAAACGATCCTAGCTTAATATTGATGTTGAAAGAGTGGAGATTAACTTGCAGCCTTCCTTGGACCTTGAAAATCGTCTTAAAACTGGGGGAGAACGTAGTAGTGAAGGTCTCTCAAGTAAGTAACCATTTGCTTCATTAAATAGCCTCAAAAGTTAGGTATTTTGGCCAGAAAGTGACCAGATGCGCCGCATCTCTTTGGGATGCGCCGCATCTCTTTACGTTTAGTAGATTCCAGCTCGATTCTGCACTCAGGACTGTCGGCAGGGGGTCAGATGCGCCGCATCTGGGACAGATGCGCCGCATCTAGGACAGATGCGCCGCATCCATCTCAGATGCGCCGCATCTGTTGGTATTTTGGCCCAGAAGTCTTCATGCTCCGCATCTGAAACTGTCGGGAGTTATTTAGTGTAAAGATGCGCCGCATCTAAGAGAGATGCGCCGCATTTGGACCTGTTTCAGTGGTTTCGGGCTGTTTTACGCATTCGATCTTCGTTTTAACTCTGTTTTCGCTGTTGGTCTTCATTTATTCATTCACAATGGACTTTTTACAAATGTACATGAATTACAATACATACGTATAACAATTACATACAAATGGAACAACATTGGATCGAAATAACGACAATAAACATGTATAATTTTGGCGTTATCAAAATCCCCACACTTAAACCTTGCTTGTCCTCAAGCAAGACTTACAAGAAATCGAAATTTACTACAGTAAACACACTTATTTAAATGAGAACACAAAAAAAAAAAAAATGGGACTCACACTCTCTTGATATAATACACAAGACACACAAGTTATTTAGTAACACAATAACTCACGCTATATGGAAATCACATTCGGGTCACAATATATACACACTCACACTTATTTCACACACGAATCAAACTCACGCGTTTTGAGTACACACACCTTTGGAGTACACACGCGAAATGAAATCACGCCAAAGTCGAAAGGTGGGTTTTAAAGTCCACATTTCTTGAAAATTTGGATGCTTAGGGAAATTAGGACCTTTGCTAAAAACCTTTTATGTTTTGAAAATTATTCATGTTAGTTTTTACACTAATCAAGTTTTCCGGTTTTAACCTCAAAGTCCGGTTGAGGGTAACTGAAAACCGAAGCCTCAGTCGGCGCTTAGCAAGCTACTCGCCCCCATGATTGAAGTATCATGGAACTTGAAACCGAATGTCCTAAAAATGGTTTTACACAATATAGTTCATAAAATAGCATAAGTTTTAGAAGAAACTATATCATGTCCAAATATCATCGGTGAACCATGAGTTTGCACACCTCAATTTGTTATGGCATATGTATGTTAACTGCGGTCAACATAGATGCGGTTGATCTTTACGGAGATCATCCATCTGGGGATTAGATTCATTAGTCTTAAAAGCTAATTTGCACTGTGCCCCCCCATTGTACTAGACAGATCCATCTCATGGTTAGGATAAGTCTGACCACCAAAAACCCTGTTTGATGCTGAGGTGAGGTGGATTTCCAGCCGATGATAGAGATGACTTTTCAAGATTTTTCGTCAACCTACAGCTGTTCTGGACTACGACTTCTAACATAAGTTAGCAAGTGTGTCATATTGGAAGACTTGACTTCCATCACAATCATTACATGGATGAGCATTGGATTAGATTGTTAGAACAACAAATTACTTGACTTTCATTTTATCCAGAATGTGATATAGCATGATGATTATATCTTTTATATGACAAACTCAATCATTTGGTTGTTTCTTAATTTGTTTTGTGATAATAATTTCGGTGTATACACCTAGTTTTAAAATCTACAAATTTTAAACAAAATTTGAATTTATGAAGATAAAAGTTTAAAAATTTTCACCATTTTAAGCCTTTTTAACT
This sequence comes from Rutidosis leptorrhynchoides, assembly GCF_046630445.1. Taxonomy (NCBI): domain Eukaryota; kingdom Viridiplantae; phylum Streptophyta; class Magnoliopsida; order Asterales; family Asteraceae; genus Rutidosis; species Rutidosis leptorrhynchoides. The sequence continues at coordinate 13,892,867 of NC_092341.1, forward strand.
AAAGTCAAAAACCCGAAAGAATTTATAACTTCCTCCCCACACTTGAGTTCATGTATCGTCCTCGTTACATGAAATCAGAAAAATTTAAATTCAAGAGGGTCAAAGAGTGTAAGAGAGTTTATTACTTTCAAGGTTTAAAACCGAAGTTCACGGGATGATGGCGCTGAACTGAATGCCAGCATAAGAACATCATCCGCTTCTTGCAACCACAAAACAATCACCAATCAAGTATGTGCTGAACTTACTGCCAGTCTTTGTAAAAATGCAGCATATAGCACAATGCTCACCTGTAGCAATTTAAACAAAGGTACCATACGATTCACACAAATAAATGGGGGTGTACTCCATGTACTAAAAACCCCACTTTCAATTATCTAAATTATTCAAATCACAATTATCCAAAATATTATCTAGTTATTACACACCAAACTTGAAAAGAAATTGTTTTTGAAATAAACCAACATCAACCAAACCTGTCACACATCAGGAAAAATTACGTCATCTTCAGAAAAATCCCCAAAATGAGTTACTTGGGCCAGCTTCACCTTCGCTTTGATTTCCCGCGTCGTCGTCCTGAAATATTGAGGGGTTGTACCCCTGATAAGTTCCTTGAGCAGGGACGACCGCAGTGTCTTCAGTAGGCGGGTTAGGAGGAGGAGGATAAGGTGCAGGATATGGATCACCCATTCGAACCCAAGGATCGTATGCAGGCCAAGGAGAGGGGGTATAGTTAGCGGGATCTGCAGCGTATGACACTGTCTGTTCATGTATCCAATTAAGCTGATTTTGCTGTCCTGCTTGAGTATACCATGTTTGATCATTCCCAACATCAATGTAATGTTGCATCTCCCTATTACCTGCATCGTAGTGATCAATTACCTTTTGGGTGTTTTGATCACTATGGAGTCGCATATCTGAAAACTGGCGCGCCATGTAAGCCTCCCAATCATTTCCCGGACCCGAACTACTTCCAACATTCGGCTGTGGATCTGGTTGCTGTTGGGGTTGTTCTGGTTGCCTGTTCATGGGATCCTCATACCTAGTTAGAAGGCTGTTCGACCCCCTCATCAAAATGTTCGCCCTTGTATAACTCACTCTATCAAAGGCAATCATATGTTTCTCCTCTAACCCACTTGTGTTGATTCGAAAATGTTCGGCAATCCTGGTTACAAAATGGCCGCCCATGATTGGTGTAATCTTTTTCCTTTCTTCGAGGAGGAAAGTGAGAATCATTCGTGGAATATGAACATGGGAGTGATCCATTATCGCGTAAATGTACCATATATCCAAGTTGGTGACTTTTTCACTACTGTCTTTTCGACAATTTATGGTACTTGAAATGAATCGTTGGACGCATCGGTGCTCGTAGGTACGTAGCTTGCTACAAGTCTGCTTGCTTGCACTATATGCGGTATTGCTCATGTCCTCCCATGCTTCTGAATGATTAAAAGAAGAAACATAGTATATACATTGATTAAAGTAATTTTGCATCAGTTGATGTGGCAACCCTTCATAAATATCCAACGCCTTCACAAATTGCAGCAGCGTTAATGTCCTGTCTTGCCCTCCAAGACGAAATCTCATAAATGTACCCGATGTTGGTGACGTGTAATCAACCCTAAGTGATCCAACGAATTCTTTGACTAAAAGTGGATACACTTTTTCTTGCATTCTGAACAGGTTTTCCCAAGCATATATTCGATGGCCGTGATACGTTACTCGGAAAAGGTTGCGAAAATTTTGATATTCGCCGGCTTCCTCTAATGGTGTCCAATCGATATATTTCCCCGGATATACGTCTTTGTGTAGAAGTGCCTTCATCCGTTCATGGTATTCCGGATGCCTCAAAACTGCATTGATCCATGGATCCGGAGTGGTTAATCCACGGACGTTTAACTGCCGGTTGTCAATATCCATTTCTTCCTCTTCAGCAGCATGTTCTTCTTCACTTGTATCCTCATCTACAATTGCTGGGGCTTTTTGCTTCTTTGATTTTGGGTTTGATGATGATGCTCTAGTCTACAAAAACACAACAAAACCAAACAAACAAAATAACAAACCAAGTTGATTAGCGTTAAAGAATTTCAAAACATCTTTCATATTGTACCTAGCGAAAACCATGTGGATATGTTAAGTTCCAATTAAATCTCAATGTTTATGTTAACCAATATCTTAACATGGTATGAACGATTTTCACTCTTAACAAACATGAACTAGTATGCCAATTGATTCAAATCACTTTACAAGTATAATCATACATAGCATGCTTCATTTCACCAAACACTTGCAATGTCATAACATATGGAACCATAGGCATTCATCAAAAAGCATGTTAAACAATATGCAATCAATGGTTTTCATACATTTAGAACATTAAATTCATCTCAAGTCAACAACTTCATCAAAATGCTTAATCATATAATCCTTAACTTATATAATAATTACTTTCAAATCGAAATAACACCAAGTTAAGGTTCACATGTGTTTACCATAAGTAATGATTTGCATAACTTCAACTTAGAACACTTACTAGTTAACAAAAGTCAAAATCCCTAATTCAAGAACCCTAAAATTCAATAATTTATGTATTCGTGTAATTCAACAAAGGTTCATGCGATTTTGTTAATGTATACTAGTAATCAAACTTCAAAATATCTCAATTGAATAATTTAATGGCCAAAAGTCCGAAATCCCTAAATTCATGAAGAACCCTAATTTCCAAAGTAAAGATTGAAGCAAATAATCATGAAATTAGAGCATGAATAAGGATTAGTAGCAACAATTTAAGCATATAATAACCAAAACATGAACATTCAAACATCCTCACACTAAGAACAAGCTAAATCTGATTTTTAGATTGAAGAACACAAGAATCATGAAGTGTTTAGGATTAATCTTACCTTTCTCATGTTGATATTCGGATTTGATGCTCAAAGATAGGATTAATCGGTTCAATTAGTGAGTAGAGATTGAAATTTTGAGAGAGAATGAGATGGTATTCGGAGTAGTAGGTGAAAAAATGAGAAAAAATGATAAACTCCCGTATTTGTGCAAAAAAATTGGGCAGAATCCAACATACAGACACAGATGCGGCGCATCTGGCTTAGATACGGCGTATCTGAAGCAGATGCGGCGCATCAGATGGTCCAAACGCGGCGCATGACCCTTTCTCGGCGCATTCAAAATTCACGGGATTTTTCTTGTCTGCAGATGCGGCACATCCATCACAGATGCGGCGCATCTGCCCCTGTTGCACCAGCTTTTGACGTTTTTTTTCGCGTTTTAAACATTTAGGAAGGTCCCTAAACAACTTGGTTCGTATAATAACTTAGAAATCACTCAAAACACTCAAATATATTAAAATACGTACACGAGTGGGACTATATACATGTTGTGAAGTTTAACGAGTAGTTCACGCGACTCCGTTCCAAGCTAATTAGCATTGGGGAATAGGGTGATGTCATCTCGAACCGTGGTGTCCACTCCATCGAAATAGAGTTTCAAGCGATGACCATTCACCTTGAAGGTATTTTCGTTTCTAAACAACTCAACATATCCCGATGGGAATGCTTGTTTCACCAAATAAGGTCCCGTCCATCGGGACTTCAACTTTCCGGGAGAAAATTTAAACCTTGAGTTAAAAACCAAAACCTTATCACCGGTTTTAAATTCTTTCACTTCTTTCAATCGGGCATCATGCCACCTTTTCGTTTTCTCCTTATATGAGCTCGAATTCTCGTACGCTTCTAACCTCAACTCTTCCAATTCATGCAATTGCATGAATCGGTTTTCACCAGCCTTTTCCATGTCTAAATTACAAAGTTTTAATGCCCAGTACGCTCTATGTTCCACTTCAACCAGAAGATGGCATGCTTTACCGTATACAAGTCTAAATGGTGTGGTACCGATTGGTGTTTTAAAAGCAGTCCTAAAGGCCCACAACGCATCATCTAACTTGCGTTGCCAAATCTTAGGGTTGTTATCAACCGTCTTCTCAAGTATGCGTTTCAAGGCACGATTTGTGTTCTCCACTTGACCACTCGTTTGCGGGTGGTACGGAGTAGAGAAACGATGAGTTACGCCATACTTCTTCAACACCTTTTCAAGAAGGTTGTTGGCAAAATGAGTTCCTCGATCGGATATGAGCGCTTTTGGGATTCCAAAGCGCGAGAAGAGATTTTTCAAGAAGTTCACCACCACCCTAGCATCATTCGTAGGTAAAGCTTTTGCTTCAGCCCACTTAGATACATAGTCAACGGCTACTAGGATGTATTTGCACTTATGGGAACTTGGAAATGGTCCCATGAAATCGATTCCCCAAATATCAAAGATTTCATAAACTTGGATGCCGGTTTGAGGCATCTCATCCTTTTTCATGATGTTACCCGTTCGTTGGCATGCATTGCAAGTCCGAACAAAATTATGGGCATCTTTAAAGATCATGGGCCAATAAAAGCCCGAGTCAAGGATTTTTCTTGCGGTGTGGTTTGGTCCGAAATGACCGCCGGTGGGCCCTTGATGGCAATGCTCGAGAATTTGTTGAGCCTCTTTTCCGTACACACAACGGCGAATCATTTGATCTGCACCAACACGGAATAGGTCGGGATGTTCCCAGAAATAGGACTTTAAATCCGCAAAGAATTTCTTCTTTTGTTGATAAGAAAGTCCTTTTTGAAGAATCCTTGAAGCAAGATAGTTTGCAAAATGAGCAAACCATGGGATTTCAGATTCCTTGTCAACCCTCATTAGAGATTCATCAGGAAATGTGTCATTGATGATTGTATCATCAAGTTGTTCTAATTCGGGGTTTTCAAGTCGGGATAAATGATCGGCGGCTAGATTCTCGGCTCCTTTCTTATCACGTATCTCAATGTCAAACTCTTGAAGTAGAAGAACCCAATGTATGAGACGATGTTTTGCATCTAGTTTCGAGAATAAGTACCTAAGAGCCGAATGATCCATGTAAACAATGGTTTTGGACAACACCAAATATGACCGAAATTTATCAAACGCATAAACAACCGCTACGAGCTCTTTTTCCGTGGTGGTGTAATTAATTTGAGCCCCCGTTAGCGTTTTGCTTGCATAATAAATTGGAAGAAAATGATTATCGGGTCGTTGTCCTAAGACAGCACCTAAGGCATAGTCGCTTGTGTCACACATTAGCTCAAATGGCATACTCCAATCCGGAGATACGATAATGGGAGCTTGTGTGAGTTTTGACTTTAGAATCGAGAATGCATTTTCGCAATTAGAATCAAAGTCAAATGGAGCATCCTTTTCAAGAAGCTTGGTCAATGGGCGGGCGATTTTAGAAAAATCTTTGATAAATCGCCTATAGAATCCCGCGTGACCAAGAAAGCTTCTAATTGCCTTGACATTCGTTGGTATAGGTAGCTTAGAGATAACTTCAATTTTAGCTTTATCTACCTCTATTCCCGCACGAGATATTTTGTGACCAAGTACAATGCCCTCCTTCACCATGAAGTGGCATGTTTCCCAATTCAGGACCAAATTTGCTTTCTCACATCGGATAAGCATACATTCAAGGTTAAAAAGACACGATTCAAAGGAGTCTCCAAACACGGAAAATTCATCCATGAAGACTTCCATACAATCCTCTACCATATCATCAAAAATTGCCATCATGCACCTTTGAAAGGTTCCGGGTGCATTGCATAAACCAAATGGCATGCGGCGATTGGCAAAGGTCCCAAAAGGATAAGTGAATGTGGTCATTTCTTGGTCGTTGGGATCAATTGGAATTTGGAAGTAACCGGAGAAACCATCTAGAAAGCAATAGTATTCTTTCCTCGCTAATCGTTCAATCATTTGATCAATAAAAGGTAACGGGAAATGATCTTTTCTAGTGGCATCATTGAGACGCCTGTAATCAATATAGACTCTCTAGCCGGTAACCATTCTAGTTGGAACGAGTTCGTCTTTTTCATTTACAATAACGGTTGTACCCCCCTTTTTGGGTACTACTTGTACTGGACTAACCCAAGGACTATCGGAGATGGGGTAGATTAACCCGGTGTCAAGAAGCTTGACTACCTCCTTTTTAACAACCTCTTTCATGTTGGGATTTAGCCTGCATTGTCTTTGTACTACTGGTTTGAAGTCATTTTCAAGGAGAATTTTATGTGTACAATAAGACGGGTTTATCCCTGGAATGTCGGTCGTTTTCCAGGCTATAGCCTTTTTATGGGTTTTCAAAACAGAGATTAACCTTTTCTTCTCGTTACCGGAAAGATGTGAAGCAATAATTACTGGCAATTGAGATGTACCTTCGAGGTAAGCATACTCCAAGTGTTTGGGTAGCTCCTTAAGCTCTAGTACGGGTGGTTCTTCCTTTATTCGGAATCTATCTTTATTTCCGATATCTTTAAATGATTCTTCTTCCTTAGGAAATTCTTCTTTCATGGTCTCATCATCCGTGACCGCTTTCATCAACTCATCAAAATCCTCATCAATATTGAAATATTCACTTTCACTCACCGGGGCAAACCCCGAGGTATCAATTTCAAGTAGCTCCTGTAATTCATTCTCAACACAAAAGTTTATAACATCAATTTGAAAACAAGAGTCATCGGTGGAAGTGGGTCTTTTCATGGCTTTGTCAATATTACAAACTATTCTCTCGTCTCCCACACCTAGACTTAATTGTTCTTTTTGGACATTAATGATAGCATCTGCAGTGTTAAGGAAAGGACATCCTAAAATGATAGGAACTTTTGTGTCCTCTTGCATTTCTAGAATAACAAAGTCGACGGGAAAGACAAGTGAGCCAACTTTTACAAGAATATCCTCGGCTATACCTATGGGAGTATCAAATGATTGGTTTGCTAATCGAATACCCATCCGGGTTGGTTTCAAATCTCCTAAGTCAAGTTTCAAGTATAACGAGTAAGGCATTAGGTTAACACTTGCACCTAGGTCGGCTAGCGCATCATACACTACCGAATCACCCATCATACATGGTATGATAAAACTACCCGGATCTCCCAATTTTGGAGGTACATTTTGCTTTTTCAAGATGGCCGAACACTCCTCATGGAGGAATGTGGCAGATACTTCTTGGTATTTTTCTTTCGAGGATATGAGATATTTCAAAAACTTCCCGTAATGGGGCATACCCTTAAGAACCTCTGCGAGTGACATGTTAATGCTGATTTGCTTGATCATATCCGCAAATTTCTGATATTGGCTCGCGAGTCTGTCTTTCTTCAATGCTTTTGGGTATGGAATAGGTGCCTTGTACACCTTCACTGGTGGTTCTTCACTTTTCTTCGATATGACCTCCGGTAGATCACCTTTCTCTTGCTCTTTTTCAACATGCTCATCTATATCAACAGGCACCTGCAAAACAGAAGGAGACAAGGAAACTTCCGGGGACTTAAGGGTCTCTGGGTTAGTAGTTAAACCGCTTCTAGTGGTTATAGCATTTACATGCTCATTCCTTGTTTGATTGTTACTAGGATTCACTTGAGTATTTGAGGGGAGAGCACCAGGTGGTCTCTCTGCTAGTAACTGTGAGATCCTTCCAACATCCCTTTCTAAGTTTTGAATCGTAGCTTGTTGATTGCGAATTTGCTGAGTTTGAATTTCTGCATTTTGTTCGTGTTTAACCATAAAATCTCTCAACAGATCTTCTAAACCGGATTTCTTCTCAGGTTGTGGTTGTATAAGTGCTTGTGGTTGATTGTGTTGGAAATTATTTTGGTAATTTCGTGGGGGTTGATTACGATTGTTTAGATGATTGTAACCCGGTGGTGTATTTCTTTGATTTTGATTCTGGAAATTTCGGTTATTTTGGTAACCTTCATTCCCTCCGTGGTAGTTGTTGTTTGAACTTGAAGGTCCTCCCATTTGATAACTGTTGACAGGAGGATATTTCCGGTTATTTGCTTCAACCGCCGGAAAGTCGTCAAAATTCATCTCACCTTTTCGCATGTAACCTAGGAAATTTGCTTGCTCTTCCATCGTCGTTTGGTCACAATCTCGCGTGAGATAGGGACCTTGGTACAACTCGCACCCTACCCTGATAGCGTGCATTTCTTTGGTTACCTTCTCGATTTGCCTTGTTTGATTTGCCAATTGAACTTTTAATGCAGCAATTTCATCGTTGCTTTCGACATTAGCAACTGTTGACGATCTAGAGAATTCTATCTCCTGATGCCAATTATGAGAATGGGCTGCTATATCGGCAATTATCGTGTGAGCGTCTTCGGGCATTTTTTTCATGATTGATCCTCCTGCTGCAACATCTATATCCTTCCGGGTAGCCACATTGACTCCTTTATAGAAAATTTGGACTTTTTGGAATGTATACAACCCGTGTTGAGGACATACCCTAAGCATTTTATTAAATCGGGTCCAAGCTTCATAAAGAGTCTCGTTAGACTTTTGCTTGAAGTGATTTATGTCACTTTGCAATTTTGCTGCTTTCGAAGCGGGGAAGAATTCTGACAAAAATTTGTCCATCATATCATTCCAGTTTTCAATATAACCTTCCGGTAATGAGTCTAGCCAATCTCTTGCATCATCCTTTAGGGACCATGGAAAGATTTTTAGACATGCAACTTCATCGAAGACATCTTTGATTTTGAAAAGCTTGCAAATGCTTACAAACTTACGAAGATGCTCGTTAACATCCTCATTTGGGGCTCCACCGAATTGACATGTATTAGTCACCATGTGGAGAAATTGCCCCTTTATTTCAAAACCATCAGTCATCGTAGGTTGAACAATTGCGTGGCCTTGTCCTGTCCTTGTTGCCTTCATCAAAGCATCCATCGTTTGATTTGTAGCAGTCATCTCTTCCTCTTCTTTAATGACTGGCTCGATGATTGGTTGAACAATTGGTTCAGAGTTAGAATCTAACGAAAGTGATTCTAAACCTTGAGCAAGAGATTCTACTTCTTGAGCTCTTAAGCGTTCGTGAAGTTCTCTTTCAGGTTCAGGATATGAAGGAATTAAATTAGAGTTGAAAGAACGTAGATTCATGCACTAATGCCTATCCTGCAATCACAACACCACAAACAAACCAATTGCAAAAATACAAGCTTACAATAAAAAGTAACTTTTCTAGGAATTGAATTCCTACAAAAGGATCGAATAATTCAAAGTTTATTAAAATCTTTTAACAAAACCGCTCCCCAGCAGCGGCGCCAAAAAGTTGATGTGTCAAGACGTAACCTTTAAAATGTAGACAATATGCTTAATAATTAACACATAATACAGGCAACTAAAACCCGATCATGTAGTAACTAGCAAGTAAATTGACCAGTTCGATCCACAGGGAGAAGTTTGTTTAAATGATTTTACCACGATTAATTATTCTAAAAAGGGGGTTTATATTTGAAGTTGTGTTTTTGTTTAACGAAACAGTAAATAAATATAATGAATGACAATAATGAGAATGCGGTGTTTACTTCTATGCTTGATAGATGACAGGGATTGTTCTTTTATAATTAAAACCGTTATGCGATAGTTACAATAGAGTAGTTTATATCAATTTTACAATATCTATAAACTTAAGAACTATGTTTAATCAACAGGATTCTTTCTTGGTTAAATTCACATAAAACCTAGTTTACTAAGATCACTCTAAGTAAACTACATGATTGTAAAACCTAAATATCATCCAAATACCATCCTATATTCACATATAGGTGTCTAGATCACTAAGTGTTGAAGTACAAATTATAGCCTTTGATAAATTCACATAAATCAAGTCATAACTCGTATAATTGAACTAGAATATAAAGATAGTTACAACAATGGATTTCTTGAAAGAACATGGTGATTTAGATTGATTAACTAACTAGATTCAACCCGGTTAAACTCACGTGAAACCTTAATTACAACAATCACTTGAGGTAATTTCATAACTATGTTGCTTTGGAACTTATTCAATTACCGAATTAAACACATAACAAAATCACTTAAGTGTATGTATCTAATCGTCTAGATTACTAGATGTATTGAAGTATAGATTGTTTTCCTAGTTAACTCACATTAATAGGTTGCAATCTATATAATTGAAGTAATGATCTAAACATGCATAACAATGGTTCTTACGGTTGAACTAGATAATTAAATCAATCAAACATATGTATAACTAGCATAACATCAAAGTATAGAACAATCCCAAGCCATAAATCTTACATTGAAGCAAACACACAAGGCTTTTAGCCTAACATAATCATAGTAGAACTAATGAAACAGTAAATATAAGTTGAATTCATGTTAAAAAGATATAGAACAATAGTACCAATTGCGATAAACGATCCTAGCTTAATATTGATGTTGAAAGAGTGGAGATTAACTTGCAGCCTTCCTTGGACCTTGAAAATCGTCTTAAAACTGGGGGAGAACATAGTAGTGAAGGTCTCTCAAGTAAGTAACCATTTGCTTCATTAAATAGCCTCAAAAGTTAGGTATTTTGGCCAGAAAGTGACCAGATGCGCCGCATCTCTTTGGGATGCGCCGCATCTCTTTACGTTTAGTAGATTCCAGCTCGATTCTGCACTCAGGACTGTCGGTAGGGGGTCAGATGCGCCGCATCTGGGACTGATGCGCCGCATCCATCTCAGATGCGCCGCATCTGTTGCTATTTTGGCCCAGAAGTCTTCATGCTCCGCATCTGAAACTGTCGGGAGTTATTTAGTGTAAAGATGCGCCGCATCTAAGAGAGATGCGCCACATTTGGACCTGTTTCAGTGGTTTCGGGCTGTTTTACGCATTCGATCTTCGTTTTAACTCTGTTTTCGCTGTTGGTCTTCATTTATTCATTCACAATGGACTTTTTTACAAATGTACATGAATTACAATACATACGTATAACAATTACATACAAATGGAACAACATTGGATCGAAATAACGACAATAAACATGTATAATTTTGGCGTTATCAGTACTTGAAGTTTGTTAAATTTATGACAAGGATTGGCTTTACAAGAAGCGAGTCGGATCATTGTTGTTACTTGAAGAAATTCAAGTCCTCCTATGTTATATTGTTACTTTATGTTGATGACATGTTGATTGCAGGTTCCGACATGTTAGAGATCAACAGGTTGAAGAGAAAGTTGTCTCACGTGTTCGAGATGAAAGACTTAGGGGCTGCTAAACGGATACTCGGAATGAGTATTGAAAGGAATCGGGTTGAAGGTACTTTTACTTTGTCTCAAACCAAGTATACCGAGAAAGTTTTAGAGCGGTTCAACATGGGTGATTCAAAGGCAAGATCCGTGCTTTTAGGCGGTACTTTAAAGTTAACGAAAAGTTAAGCACCTACAACGGAAGTAGACAAAGAAGAGATGGCTCAAATTCCGTACGCGTCGGCAGTGGGTAGTATTATGTATGCAATGATTTGTTCAAGACCCGACATAGCTTATGCAGTGGGAGTTGTGAGTCGGTTTATGTCGAATCTGGGTAAAGAGCATTGGGAAGGTATAAAGTGGCCTTTGTGCTACTTGAAAGGTACTTCTAAAATGGGGTTGCAATTCACTAAAGGTGATTCCATTTTGAGAGGGTACATTGATGCTGATTTGGGTGGTTGTGACGATTCGGGTAGAAGCACTACGGGATATGTTTTCACGGTTGGTAAGATGGCGATCAGTTGGATGTCCAAACTTCAAAGTTGTGTTGCGCTGTCAACAACGGAGGCTGAGTATATGGCAGCAGCAGAAGCTTGCAAAGAACTTGTATGGCTGAAGAATTTTATGTTTGTGTTGGGACGAGTTCAATAAGATTATGTCTTGCACTGTGATAATCAAAGTGCTATTAATTTGGTGAAGAAGCCGGTGTTTCATGGTCGTACGAAACACATAAAGCTAAGGTATCATAAAATTCGCGAACTTATTGAAGATGGTACTTTAGTTGTTAAGAAAAATCCTGGTACGGAGAATCCCACTAATATGTGTACTAAGGTGGTTACGATCGGAAAGTTGAAGCTTTGCATAGCTTCAACTGGTCTTCTTGTTACTTGATGAAAGAAGACGTCAACTAGAGAGTTCTAAGGGTTATTGGTATTAATTTCGACAAGTAGTGTTGAAGACCTTGTATCGAAAGTCTGCTCTTCCAGTGATGTTGAGTTTGCGTGTCCCATGTTTGATTTGCGTGTCCCATGTTTGATTGGTGGTATGAGAGGTGGTTCGGCGTTCTTGGTTGAAATGGTTAGTTTTGTGGTTGACGAGATTTTGGGTTTTGCTCTCCTTTGAGTGGGAGATTGTTGGATAGTTTCAAAGAAGATCAAAAAAAGAAATTGTCGAGTTCTGGTATCGGGTTTGAGTGAGGTTTGTCGCAAAACGCGACATGACTAGAAAGTGATAAAGTGCACTGAAATGAGATAAATGTTGCAGAAGTGGGTGTCAGAAGTTGTCGCGTTCTGAACCACTTTGTCACGTTCTGATGCAGTTTGTCACGGAACGCGAAAAAGTGTCGCGAAACACGAATGTGTGTGTAGCCAGCAAATTATTCTATTTGTTTCCTAATTTTGATTAGCACTATAAATATACAGGTTGTAATATGTAACCCTAAGCATGAAAAATCAATAAAAAAGCTCTCTAGTTGGCGGTGGACTAAAGCAATCACACCGATTGCATATTACCACGTAATATCTTGTGTCGTTTACTTTTCTTGTTGTTATTCTGTCCGTTTGTCGTTTATGGGATCACAATCTTTCGATTGGTGGTCGTTGTTGTGTCCATAAATTCCTAACAAAATTATGACAATCTAGCATGAAATTATAAGTTGGAACAACCCGAAATAATGGCATGTACAAGTTATATTTGGTATAGTTCGATCACTTTATTAAACTTCTGAAGCAAAATTACCTGTGAAGAAATTGTGAGCAGTAGACACATCACTTCTTCTTCGTGAGATTTAAACTTTTTAGACTATACAACTGATGTCGAACGAGGTGTATATAAAATAGCTTATATTTTACTAGGAAAAACTATTAAATACGATACAATTTTACACAAGATATTTATTTATTTATAGAATGGATATACTTAAACCTTGCTACAACACTTATAGGCAGTGTACCTAATCGTACAGTAGTGTAGTTTTTAGTAAGTCCGGTTCGTTCCACAGGGAAATCTTTGAACAAAGCTCAACGCTATATTAGTTTACTTTTATAAAAATACAAATATATATAAGTAATATTATTATTATAAAGGGGGGTTTTTACCGTTTAATGACCGGTTTGTCGATTTTAAAACTTTAGTCGCAGTTAAAACCTAATGTAAAATATAAATACAAGACTAAAATTAAAGCGTAAAGTAAATAACGATAATGAAATTGCGAATAATAAAAATGCGATAAAATAAAATTGCGATAATTAAAAAGTACGATAAAATAAAATAACAATAAATAAAAGTGCGATAATTAGAAGTGCAATTAAATATAAAATAAAGGAAATTAAATATGAAATAAAAGAATTATGCTTATTTAAACTTCCGTAATCATGATGTTTGACGTGTTGATTTTAGTTTTATGCCCCATGGGTTAATTGTCCTTTGTCCTGGATTATTCAATATGTCCGTCTGGTTTTTGTCCATAACAGTCCATCAGTCATAAATATAAATTGCAAGTGTCCTTGTCAAATTATTATTATACCCGAAGTTAAATATTCCAACTAATTGGGGATTCGAATTGTAACAAGGTTTTAATACTTTGTTTAATGAATACACCAGGTTATCGACTGCGTGTAAACCAAGGTTTTACTACTTTGTTAACAATTACACCAATTACCCTTGAATGTAATTTCACCCCTGTTTTAATTATTCTAGTGGCTATTAATCCATTCCCGTGTCCGGTTAAATGAATGATTATTCGTACATATAAATACCCCGCCCATCGTGTCCGATCGAGTGTATATGGTAATTTATAGGGACGCCCAATTGTAAATCTTTATATTAACATTAACAAACTTTTATTTAGTTAAACAAATATAAAGCCCATTAATAGCCCATAGTCTAATTTCCACAAGTGTCGTTCTTTTATCCAAACCCCAATTATGGTACAAAGCCCAATTACCCAATTTTAGTAATTAGCCCAACATCATGATTACTTCGTTTTAAATAAGCATAATAATAACTTAGCTACGAGACATTAATATAAAAAGGTTGAACATAACTTACAATGATTAAAAATAGCGTAGCGTTACACGGACAGAATTTCGACTTACACCCTTACAACATTCGCTAACATACCCTTATTATTAGAATTATAAATAAAATTAAAATATAAATTATAAATATAAATATATTTACGTATGAAGAGGAAGAAAAAAAATGATTAAAACTCGGCAGAAAACTGGCTTTATATAGGACCTGACCAGCAATCTCACTCCATGCGACTCGCATGGATTTGTGCCTCTGGCCATGCGAGTCGCATGGCCACCCTGGATCCAGCCAAATTGGTTTGTTTTCTTCTTGCCGACGTAATATAATAATAATATATAAAATAATATATAATTATATATAATTATATATATATTATATTATATTCTTGTGTATAGTAGACTAGATATTTTTGGTCCGTTGCGTCGGGCGTTTCTTCTTGGCTCAGGTCCCGGTTCCGGATTTTCGGACGTCTTCGCGTATTATTTTATATCGTGTACTTTGCGTCTTGTAACTTGTACTCTTGTCATTTTGAGACGTTCCTCATCAATATTTTGAACCTTTTTAATTGTATCTTGTACTTTTTAACTCTTTGGACCTTTTTGTCTTCAATTTGTCGAATTTGTCTTTTGTCTTCACCTTTTATTATTTAAACGAATATCACTTGTAAATAGAACAATTGCAACTAAAAGCTTGTCTTTCTTGAGGAATAATGCTATGAAATATATGTTCGTTTTTAGCATTATCAAATATTCCCACACTTGAGCGTTGCTTGTCCTCAAGCAATATTGTCTTGAAATACTAGAATCACTTCTTTATTCTTCATACTTTGTACATCAGTGATTTCTATACGGCGGTATAAACAATGGAAGTAACGATATGGTTTACAGTCCCACATGACTATAAAAATTTAGATCCATTAAGGAAATTGGATCTTTATGAAAACATTTGATCTTTTGAAAATTAAATCTAGTTTTTACCCTAGATAAGTTTTCCGGAATAACCCTTTACCGGTGTTTGCAAAATATTTTTGTGGGTTTGGTGGGTTTCAGATTTGAAAATTTTAGCTCAAAACTTGCGGTTTTGTGTCACCCACTTGCTAACCTTGTATTTGGAAAGCAACACGTCCAGTTTACTTGTTCCGTATATTACCTTTCGGCAAACTACCGTCCGGTTGTAAAGGAAAGCGTTGAACAAGCAACTGTTAAGGCAATGTCCCGTGACATGCTTTTGATTATGGTCTATAACTTGTCGGACGCAATTACTATCCTTGGTAGGAGCAATAGTAAAGCTCACCCTTATAATTTGTCGGTTTGGCACAAAGTCCTTTGACCATGTTATGTAACCACCGTTCTTACGGTTGACACCCGATTTAGTTCAGGTGACCTAATGAATTCCAGGTGAATTCCTAGGATTTTACGTTCAATGGTAATGAACGTATTGAAAATGGGTTTTCAGAAAACAAATCGGTTTGTATTTTTGATCAAAATATTTTCTCGTTCAAGCTCGAGTTTAGATATCATTGAATTCCATGAGTTTGAATTCTCAATCTTTAAGGTCAATCTCAAGGATTGAGTAATATCAGGCTTAAAAGCTGATTTTTAATCTTTAAGGAGATTATCCTTTCTGGGGATCTGATTCATTAGTCTTATCAAGCTAATTTGCACGGTGCCCCCCCATTGTACGAGATAAATCCTTCTCATGGTTAGGATAAATCTGACCACTTGGCGACCCTGTTTGATGCTGAGGTCCGTGGAATTCCTGCTGATTTTAGTGATGACTTTTCTAGATTTTTCGTCAACCTACAGCTGGTCTGGACGACAACTTCATGACCTAAATCAAGAAGCGCGTGTCTTTTTCGGAAGACTTTACTTCCTTTTAATGATGGAATTGATTCATCGTGTAGATCCATCTTTTCTTTTCTTTCATCGGGTAAAACAGTTTAGTTTAGTCCAAAGCAAAAGTATTTTCAGTTATTTGTTACAGATATATGTGACATATGTTTAAAATAACTTGGTAAATTTTCCCACACTTGGCTTTTATTTTCCTTTTTATCGTCCTCTATTCCATTTTAAATGAATTTTAACATTTTAGTTTGTTTCTCAATTTATGTCCTTTCCGAGGTAACAATAATTTCGGTGTTAAAACCTAGTTTTATCGTTCATAAATATGTATAAACATGATTTGAATTCATTTAATTGAAAAATTTTACTAGAATTGGGTAGTCAGTATATAAGACTAGGGCTGTTCTTTTTTATCAGAGAGCACTAGATTCTAATACAACTACTGCTTTACTAGTATTTTTTAATGGTAACCAAGTGTTTAATATAAAAATTTTAAAATCCGAAAGAATTTAACCCCTTCCCACACTTAAGATCTTGCAATGCCCTCATTTGCAAGAAATCAGTAACAATTTAAATTATTGAGGGTAATTTGTGTGAAAATGATTAAATTTTTACCAAAGTTTCCAAATATATTGGCGTTTGTTTGCTGAATGATAAATGGTGCACATCATTTGTTCATTCCGTCTTGTTGTTATTTCTCATACATTTTGCATCTTGTCGTCAAAATTAGTTGCTTTTGCTGAACTTAATGCCAGTCTTTGAAAACGCGTTGTTTTACCCTGTTTTGTGCATAAAATAGAATACATACAATACAAATATAATCATACATGCAATTTGAAATGGAACTTTGGCATCCCACTTTCAAACTATAAGAAAAATATTAGTACACAATAATAATAAAATATCAAACATTACATAAACGTAATAAAATGTTAAGTGTTTAAAATAAAAATAAAAATTACCAACTATTCTCTACTGATCAGGAGGTGGGTTAGGAGGAAAATTAGGATATGGATCCCAATTCATGTTCGCGTCCGGGTTCCATGGCTGATTATAGGTGAACTGGTATGCTGCGTCATAATCATATGAATCATAGGGTGGTCTCATTTCTGGCTGATGTGCGGGATAGTATGCGGGTCGGGTCGGATAATACATCTCGCCAGGCTGCAACTGGCTTATAATTTGGCGCTGATGATAATCCCATCGGCCATGCTCTCGTTGCCGGGAATGCTCGTAGTCATTCCGACGTTGCCATGCCTCGTACTGCATATGCCTATCATAGTTCGTCATGTATTCATCCTCCATACGAACGCCTAAATCAAGAGCAGTCTCCCGAACAACTCCTATAATGTTGTTCGCCTCTTCCATTTCATCATCCGAACCTCTTTCTACCTGTCGCTGAGGTCCCTCGTATCGATATACCCGACCACGTCTCATCAATAATACCCTTGCACCGTGATAAAGGTTTGAACTTATAGTTTCACCTCCGTCCTCTATTTCGTTCATTGGACCCCCTTGTTGCTTATCCACACCTAAATACTCTCCAATGAGAGTAATGAAAATACCACCACCTATAATACTCCCCGATTTCATCCCCGAAACTACATTAGCGAGATAATAACCAACACAATAGGGAATGTTAACGAAACTCCTCGGGTCTCTAATACACTTGAGGTAGAACAAATCGTTTACGGTCAATTTCTCCTTATTCCTACCCCTTTGTGTAATTGTGTTTGCTAAGAATCTATGAATCACCCGGAGTTCAGCTCTGTCTATATCTAAGTATGTATGATTTCCACTGGCGTGAAATTCATTAAAGTGGGACATACGCCTCCAGATGGCGTTAATATCAAATTCCCTATCTACCCTTTCTCCTTGGGCAATCAGGCTATTACAGTCGGGGCTCAAAAGTTCAGCAGGGGTGTAAATCTGTAAGGCCCTAGCTAAATCTATCATGGACATTCTGTACATGCGTCCACCTAACAGAAATCAAATAAAGCTTCTATCATCTATCCTCCTAACATCACTGTTTAACTTAATAGTACTAAGTAATTCTATACACCATTCCCTATATATGGTTCTACGAATGGAAAATAGGCGCATCCAATCGTTAAACTGAGAATTACCATACCTTTGCACCAATAATTCCCGAATCGGTTCGGCAAGGTCAACTGTTTCCAAAGGTACCCAGTCAATTGCCCTTGGCATTTCAACAACCTTAAAGTAGAGAATGTGCATGTTCTTTTGATAATCTGGATACTCTATCCAACATCGATCAAATCTCAGATTTGGGTGTAACTGATCTTCATTAATGTCTAAGCTCAGAATCCTTTGATGTGGAGCGAATTGACGAAACTGATTCATGAATAATTGATCTTGATCGTGATATGGAATATGTTGCTCCTCCTGTTCTTCTTCTTCTTGTTGCATATGTTGTTCTTGTTCATGAAACATTTCCGGTTCGGGCTCTGGTTGCCTGGACGATGATGCTCCTGAACCTCCAGTATCGGCTCTCTGTAAAACACATTAAACACAAAAATTGTGCATCCAAATATGCATTAGTGTTAGCAAAATAATAACTTGAAACAATTATGATGACATGTTCAATTCATAACACATTTTATACACATTTTCTTAACAATAACAATTCTACACTTTTACATACGAAAATGTGTACAATGTTTTATCACATTTAAACTCTTAACCATGTCAACAATAATCATTATAGCAATTAAACACTTGTTACATGGCATTCAAATCAAACTAGTGCTCATTTTCATATTTTTGTCAAGTCTACACTTTGTCAAATAAGCATATACGAAAAATGTACATCAAGTTCATAAGCATTTATCTCAAATAACATGCCAAAATAATCACTACTAGCAATGAAACAAGTTTCAAATGGCCTTTATATCAAATTATCCAAGTTCATGAATTTTTAGACTTAAAAAGTCCACTTTAATTCTCAAAAACATGTTTAGGCTCAAAGTTTGGATCAATTAACTACCTAAACATGTTACACTACTTAATTTAGCAACAATTCATGATAAAAATCGGCCATAACCTGTTTATATCAAAAAGCCCCAAATTGCTCAAGAACACAAACCCTAGATTCTTAAAAATTTGAAGTTTTTAGCTTCAATTCATGTTAAATAGCTTCTATCTAGGATATACATGCATAATATAACAACAATTTAGCTCTAATTACACCTAAATTTAACAAAATCAAAATATAAAATTTCTAGCTCAAGAACACAAAAATTCGAATTTAAAGAGATTAGGGGTGAAATCTTTACCTTTCTCCTGAAGGGGTTGAGACTACTGAATCTAGGCATGAGTGTTGTGAAGTTTTGCAAGAAATTTGGTGAAAAATGATGAATTTTTGAGAGTATTTGGGAGAGTTTTCGTGTTTGTGTATGTGTGTTTGTGAAAGAAGCAGAATTGCTGGATAATTTGATCCTGTCCAGTTTTTCTGGTCCATGCGAGTCGCATGGTTTTACTCTTACCCCCATGCGACTCGCATGGGGTGTAATTCTGGTATATATATATTTTTTTTTTTATTTTTTTTTTTTATTTTTTATTTTTATAAAAACCTTATACTTTTAAAACATAAAATTTAATAAAATTTTAAAAATTTTGTTTCTTTTTAAGACGAGGTCGTTTCGGGACGATGCCCTAGTCCGTCCCTCGACAAAATTTTAAAATTTTGTCATTTTCAAGCGATTGTTTTAAAAGCTTAGATTTTTGGATTTTTTAATTTTTTTGGCATACTTTAAATCAAAAAGATTAAAAATAATGATAATAAAAGTTCTCGTCCCTCCCTCGGGTAAAGCAATTTCGGTTCAAAGACCTAGTCTTCAACTTACGACGAATTTTAAAAATCATATTCTTAACTTAATGAGATAGAGTAAATTTTTGTTTTTAAATTCACACAACTTAAATATAAAATTCAAAATTAATATTAAAAATTTACACCAAACTTAAAATTTGAAATGCATAAAATTAAAATTCATATTTTAAAAATTCACACCAGACTTAATTTATAAATTCATATTATAAATTCACACCAAACTTATTTTAATTTTTCAAATATTTACAATTTTAAAAATATTGTTTTTACAAAGTTTTACAATATTAATTTAAGATTTAAATATTAATTTTAAAAACATGGTAAAAAAATAAATTAAAAATATTTTTGTCTTTTTATCCCACTTTAATCAATCAAATATTATCAAAAATATGCGCCCCTCTTTTCGGTAAAGTAATTTCGGTTCCAAGACCTAATTTAACTCATGACGAATTTTTGAAATATTTTGGGTTGATTGTTTAAAGATATTTATACCTTAAGAATAAACGTTAAATTTCGCAGTGATGTAATAAATTTTTGAACAATATCAATAATTTCGGTCGCCAAACCTAATTTTATTTAATACCAATTTAATACTTTTTAGCGAACAAATTAGCGTTTATTATCAAAAGGTTAAAAATAAAAATAAAAACTAAAAACTGTACAGACATACCTGTGAAATAGATTTCTTAGTTATATGATCTATTATATTCATAAGATAGTCGGTTCAATTGGTTTTCCATGGCTGCATAGGCGTAACCTCGAGCATTCATTGTCTTTTCTTCTAAACATATGAACGGTCCGTCTCTGCATAAAGTAACAAATTCGGTATTTGAATAGGTTTTATTATTTGAACATTTACATCCATGTGACCATTTTCCGCATTTGTGACATCTTTCTAGGTGTCGTGCTCTTCTTTTCGCTGCGGATTTTGATTTTCCTTTACCAAATTGTAACTTATTATCTTCGCATCTGGATCCTTTTCTAACTCCGTCCATTCTTTCTCTGATTACTGATACTATTTCACTCGGTAGTATGTCATTATTACGTTTAGTGATCAAAGCGTGTAGCATTAGACCATGGTTTAATTCACAGGCAGTCTTCATTTCGTAAAAACCTAAAAAAAATAAAAATTCAGAATGGGGGGAGAAGACTAGTTCTTTAGGGTCTGCTAGGGAAAGACCATACGTGTTCCATTTTCGAGAACTACACGAAAACAGAAAATCTAACTCTAACAGAAATACATATTATCCTTTAAAGACTTGATTCTCCCCACACTTAGTTAGCTGTGGTGTCGAAATTGTGATTAACTTCATTGTCGACTTCCATCGGACCATGTATGTAATGTTTAACTCTGTGACCATTAACTTTAAATTCCATCCTATTTGAATTTATTAATTCTATCGTTCCGTATGGGAAAACTCTTTTGACTATGAATGGTCCAGACCATCTTGATTTCAATTTTCCAGGAAATAGCTTGAATCGTGAATTGAAAAGAAGAACTCTGTCTCCTTCTTTAAATTCTTTTGAACTTCTGATTCTTTTATCATGCCATTTCTTCGTTCTTTCTTTATAGATTAACGAATTTTCGTATGCTTCATGTCTTAATTCTTCTAATTCGTTTAGTTGACTTAATCGTAGACGTCCGGCTTCATGTAAATCAAGATTACATGTCTTCAAAGCCCAAAATGCTTTGTGTTCTATTTCTACTGGAAGATGACATGCTTTTCCATAAACAAGTCTAAAAGGTGTGGTTCCAATTGGAGTTTTGTAGGCTGTTCTAAAAGCCCAGAGTGCATCCTCCAATTTAATGGACCATTCCTTCGGATTTGATCCTACGGTTTTCTCTAGAATACGTTTTAAAGCTCGGTTGGTATTTTCAACTTGTCCACTTGTTTGTGGATGATATGCGGTGGAGATTTTATGAGTTACTCCATATCTTTTAAGAACTTTCTCAAGTTGATTATTACAAAAATGAGTTCCCCGATCACTTATTAAAGCTTTCGGTGTTCCAACCCTTGCAAAAAGACGTTTTAAAAAGTTGACTACAACTCGTGCATCGTTAGTTGGGAGAGCTTGTGCTTCCGCCCATTTAGATACATAATCAATGGCTACGAGTATATATAGATTATTATGAGATTTTGGAAATGGACCCATAAAGTCAATACCCCAAATGTCAAATACTTCACATACTTGGATGACATTTTGTGGCATTTCATCACGTTGACTTATTTTTCCGGCCCTTTGACATGCATTACAGGATTTGCAAAGAAGGTGTGCGTCTTTGTAAATTGTAGGCCAATAGAATCCAGCTTCATAAACTTTTCTTGCTGTTAGTTGAGGCCCATAATGCCCTCCTGTTGGTCCTGTGTGACAATGGTTTAAAATTTTACTAGCTTCATCTCCAAATACACATCGGCGTATTATTCCATCGGGACAACTTTTAAACAGATGTGGATCTTCCCAGAAATAGTGTTTTATATCACTGAAGAATTTCTTTCGTCTTTGGTACGATAATCCTTTTTCAAGGAATCCACAAACTAAGTAGTTTGCATAGTCTGCAAACCATGGGATTTCTTTATAATCTATCTTCAATAGATATTCATCAGGAAAGTTGTCTTGTATGGCCGATTCATTTAGAACTTCTAATTCGGGATTTTCAAGACGAGAAAGATGATCAGCGGCGAGATTTTCTGCTCCTTTTTTATCTCGGATTTCAATATCAAACTCTTGTAAGAGTAAGATCCAACGGATTAATCTTGGTTTAGCATCTTGTTTTGAAAATAGGTATCTAAGAGCAGAATGGTCGGTATAGACCACCGTTTTTGCTAGAACGAGATATGATCGAAATTTGTCAAAAGCAAAGACAATAGCAAGGAGTTCTTTTTCAGTAGTTGTATAGTTCGTTTGTGCTCCTTGTAATGTCTTACTAGCATAATATATAGGTTGAAATCGTTTTTCAATCCTTTGTCCTAAAACGGCTCCCATTGCAAAATCACTTGCATCGCACATTAGTTCAAATGGTAGATTCCAATTTGGTGTTATCATGATCGGTGCATTAGTGAGTTTTTCTTTAAGAATATTAAAAGATTTGATACATTCATCTGAAAAGATGAATGGCGCATCCTTTTCTAGGAGTTTATTCATAGGAGTGGCAATTTTAGAAAAATCTTTTATAAAACGTCGGTAAAAACCGGCATGCCCTAGAAAACTCCTAACTCCTCTAACATTGGTGGGATGTGGAAGTTTAGCAATTACATCTACTTTAGCTCTATCCACTTCAATTCCTTCTTTTGAAATTTTATGTCCAAGAACGATGCCTTCTTTAACCATGAAATGGCATTTCTCCCAATTAAGTACTAGATTTGATTTTTCGCATCTAATTAGCATTCGTTCCAGATTAACTAGACATGATTTAAATGTATCACCGAAGACTGAAAAGTCATCCATGAATACTTCCATGCATTCTTCTATCATGTCATGAAAAATCGCCATCATACACCTTTGAAAGGTTGCAGGGGCGTTACAAAGTCCAAATGGCATGCGTTTGTAAGCAAACGTACCATAAGGGCACGTGAATGTGGTTTTCTCTTGATCTTCGGGTGCTATTGGAATTTGAAAATATCCGGAAAATCCATCTAGAAAACAATAGTAACTATTTCCGGCTAATCTTTCCAACATTTGATCTATGAAAGGTAAGGGAAAGTGATCTTTTCTGGTGGCGTCATTTAATTTTCTATAATCAATACATACACGCCATCCTGTTACAGTCATAGTAGGAATAAGCTCATTTTTCTCATTTGTGATGACAGTCATGCCACCCTTCTTAGGCACGCATTGAACTGGGCTTACCCATGGACTATCAGAGATTGGATATATCAAACCTGCATCTAGCAGTTTAATAATCTCTTTCTTAACTACATCTTGCATATTAGGATTTAGTCTTCGTTGGCGTTGCACATACGTTTTATGACCTTCTTCCATAAGGATTTTATGTGTGCAATACGAAGGACTTATTCCTTTAATATCATGAATCTTCCATGCAATGGCTGGTTTATGAGCTTTCAACACAGAAATGAGTTGTGATTTCTCATTTTCAGTAAGAGAAGACGATATTATTACAGGTAATTCAGATTCACCATGTAAATAAGCATATTCCAAATGGTTTGGAAGTGGCTTTAACTCTAATTTCGGAGGTTCTTCTATCGATGATTTATATCGATATCTGTCTTCTTCTTTTAGCATTTGAATTTCTTCTGTTGTTGGTTCATATCCATTAGCTATAAGTGTAGCTAATATTTCAGCTTCATCAATTGGTTCATTACCTTCTCCTAAAGAACATTCTCCTGTTCCTTGTAATTCTGGAAATTCTTCTAATAATTCTGCATGTGCATCTATAGTTTGAATATAATAACATGTATCATCTGCAGATTGTGGTTGTTGCATGGCTCTATCAACTGAAAAGGTAACACTCTCATCCTCTATACTTAGGGTCAATTTCTTACCGAACACGTCTATCATTGCTTTAGCCGTGTTTAAGAATGGTCTTCCTAATATGAGAGGAACTTGAGAATCTTCTTCCATGTCCAAAACAACAAAATCTACTGGAAATACTAAAGTACCAACTTTAACTAGCATGTTTTCCATTATCCCTCTAGGATATTTTATTGATCTATCGGCTAGTTGTATGCTTATTCTGGTTGGTTTCAATTCTCCAAGGTCTAGTTTAGCGTATAGTGAATACGGCATTAGATTTATACTAGCACCTAAGTCTGCCAATGCTTCTATTGAACTAAGACTACCCAGAAAACATGGAATTGTGAAACTTCCTGGATCAGATAGTTTTTCTGGTATCTTATTCAACAGCACTGCTGAACAATTAGCATTCATAGTAACGGCCGAGAGTTCTTCCATTTTCTTTCTATTTGAGATTAGATCTTTCAAGAATTTAGCATATCTAGGCATTCCTGAAATCACATCAATGAAAGGAAGATTTACATTTATCTGTTTAAACATATCCAAGAATTTGGATTGCTCGGCTTCAAGTTTTTCTTTCTTCATTTTACTCGGGTAAGGAAGTGGTGGTTGGTATGGTTTAACATAAGGTTTATCCTTAACTGTGTTATCTTCATTAACCTTTTCAACTACCAGTTCTTTTTCCTTATCTTGATCGGGTTGTGGTTCTTGTGGAGTAGGAATAGTTTCATCAGAAGTTACAGGTATTTCCGGTGGTTTAAGTGTTGTACCACTTCTTGTGGTAATAGCTTTAGCTGTTTCATTCCGGGGGTTAGCGTTTGTATCACTAGGTAGACTTCCCGGTTTTCTTTCACCTATTAACCTTGCTAGGTTACTTACTTCTTGTTCTAGATTTTGAATAGAAGCTTGTTGATTTCTAAATGCTTGAGCATTTTGTTCATTTGTTTGTTTTTGAGATGTGAAAAACTGTGTTTGAGTTTCAACTAGCTTCGTCATCATATCTTCTAAATTTGGCTTTTTATCATCGGTTTGTTGTGGTGGTTTGTTTTGAAAATTCGGTCTTTGCTGATTGTAAGTATTATTGGATACTTGTTGATTGCTAGGACCTTGTTGGTTGTTGTATGGAATATTTCGGTTATAATTCTGGTTTTGATTGTAAATCGGTCTTGGCGGTTGATAATTATTCTGATAATTATTTCCAGGCCTTTGGTTTATGTATGAAATATTCTCTCTTTGTTCCATTGTTAATTCAATACTGAGACAATCTTTTGTCAAATGTGGTCCTCCACACTGCTCACAACTAATTCGTATAGCATGAATATCTTTAGTCATCTTTTCCATTCGTCTCTCGAAAGCATCTATCTTTGCGGAAATGGAATCTAAGTCATGGCTAGAATCGGCTCTAGCTGCTTTAGATGATCTAATGATATCTTTTTCTTGGTGCCACTCATGCGAGTGGGAAGCAGTATTATCAATAATTTTGTAAGCATCAGTTTCGGTTTTCTTCATAATAGAACCACCAGCTGCTATATCTATGTCTTTTCTTGTAGTGATGTCGCATCCTCGGTAGAATATTTGTACTATTTGACAGGTGTCTAAACCATGTTGCGGACATCCTCTTAATAACTTTCCATATCTTGTCCACGCCTCATATAGAGTTTCATTTGGCTTCTGTGTGAACGTAACAATTTCTGCTTGAAGTCTTACTGCTTTAGATGCAGGAAAGAATTGTTTAAGAAATTTGTCAATTAAAACGTCCCATGTATCGATCGCCCCTTCAGGTAATGATTCCAACCAATCTTTGGCTTCTCCCTTTAAAGTCCAGGGAAATAACATGAGATATATCTGTTCATCCTCCACTTCTCGGATTTTAAATAGTGTGCAGATCCTATTAAAGGTACGTAGATGTTCATTTGGATCTTCCTTCGGCGCACCACTAAATTGGCATTGATTAGTCACCATGTGTAGAATTTGTCCTTTGATTTCATAATCTGGCGCATTAATGTCTGGATGGGTAATTGCGTGACCTTGGCCAGTGCGTTTAGCTCTCATTCGGTCTTCCATACTTAAAGGTTCCAGATTCTCCATAATTGAATTTGTTGAATCGGTATCACTAGATGATTCTGATTTAATAGTTCGTTCCTCAACAATCTCTGTTTGAATGATTGGTGGTTCCGGAGGAAAGTTTAATGGTTCAGGATCTATGAACCGTTCCTGAATATTTTCCGGATTCTCAATTGTGAGGTTGGTTTCAAAAACTGGATTATCGGAAATTTGAACTGAAGTACTTGGTCGACTGGATGACGATTCTAAAGAAAAATCAACGGCGGTTATATTTGTTAAACGATGTCTTGATCGAGTTACAGGTGGTGAACGTACAAAAGGTGATGAACGTCTTGCTCGGTGCATTCACTGAATATCCTATTAGTTTTTAAAAAGGAAAGAAAAATTAATAAGTTATCCAATCAATAGACTTTTCTGATTTTGCCCACGTTTCGAATAGCCAAAAGATGCAGCAGAGGGGCAGGATTCGTTTGGTCTCAATATAATTGAGGACTGTTTGGCTCCAATAACCCGGTCCACGTACAAATCCAACTATTACTACGAACCAGAAAATTTTGATGTCTATTAATTTAACCACTTAAAATAAATTTTCGTAATTTTAAGAAATTTAGATAAGAAGTAGAAAAAAAATTCTAAGTCCTAAAAACTAGAATGGCGAGAAATAAGAGAGAAAAAGAGTTCGTCGAAAAGGGTTGAAAAAGAAAAAATGGTTGAAAAATAAAAGATGACGGAAAAATAAAAGAAACTTATAAAAACTTAAAAATACTTAACTAACCTAACCTTATTACTACAACTAACTTAAAATTATAATCGCAAATTGAAATTACTAATTGGAATGATATTTGGTACATAGTAAAAGGTCTAAAAATATTAAAGCTTACAGGAGAAACTAAATCCCAAATGGAAATAACTTAAAAAAAAAAAACTAAAACTTAAAAAGGCGTCGCAAAATTCTAAAGCACCTAAATCTTAGTCTAAAGAAAAAGCACTTAAGAAATTCTACGGCAAAGCCTAAAAATATAGGAGTAAAAATAACTATAGCAAAAACTAAGTTTAAAATTAAATATGAGCTAAAAATACAAATATTACGCTACAACGATTAAAAAGGGACAAAATATAAAAATATACAAAAAGTTGTAAAAAGTACAATTTTTATAAAAATATTATTTTTATATTATTTATATTAAAGTATTAAATTTTAAATATAATAAAACTAATTAAAAGTAGTTAAAATTAATTAAACTAAAAACTTAATTAATAATAATAAAATCAAATTAGGGTTTAATTAATAATAATTAAATAATAACCGTAATAAATGCGGAATTAGGGTTTGGATGTGGCCCTGTCAGACCCCTCATGCGAGTCGCATGATTTAAAGGGGTGGGTCATGCGAGTCGCATGGACACCCTGAACTGGTTCAATTGGACTGGTTCAGGTCACGTAATTTTTAATATTTTATTTTCTTTTTTTTTTCTGTTTTAAATTTAAATAAAATATATATATATATAATTAAAATAAAAACTTAAAAATAAACTTAAAATACTTTACAATTTTGTAAAAATAAAAGAAAAACTTAAAAATATACTTAAAATATTTTTTTTTTTCTCGATTTTAAAAGCTTTTTTTTTTTTTTTTAATTTTTTAATTTTTAAACAAAAATATAAATTTTACAAAAACTAATTATAACTTAAAAATTAAAAATATGGCGTTTCGCTTCGGCGAATGTCCCCGGCAGCGGCGCCAAAAATACTTGATGTCGAACGAGGTGTATATAAAATAGCTTATATTTTACTAGGAAAAACTATTAAATACGATACAATTTTACACAAGATATTTATTTATTTATAGAATGGATATACTTAAACCTTGCTACAACACTTATAGGCAGTGTACCTAATCGTACAGTAGTGTAGTTTTTAGTAAGTCCGGTTCGTTCCACAGGGAAATCTTTGAACAAAGCTCAACGCTATATTAGTTTACTTTTATAAAAATACAAATATATATAAGTAATATTATTATTATAAAGGGGGGTTTTTACCGTTTAATGACCGGTTTGTCGATTTTAAAACTTTAGTCGCAGTTAAAACCTAATGTAAAATATAAATACAAGACTAAAATTAAAGCGTAAAGTAAATAACGATAATGAAATTGCGAATAATAAAAATGCGATAAAATAAAATTGCGATAATTAAAAAGTACGATAAAATAAAATAACAATAAATAAAAGTGCGATAATTAGAAGTGCAATTAAATATAAAATAAAGGAAATTAAATATGAAATAAAAGAATTATGCTTATTTAAACTTCCGTAATCATGATGTTTGACGTGTTGATTTTAGTTTTATGCCCCATGGGTTAATTGTCCTTTGTCCTGGATTATTCAATATGTCCGTCTGGTTTTTGTCCATAACAGTCCATCAGTCATAAATATAAATTGCAAGTGTCCTTATCAAATTATTATTATACCCGAAGTTAAATATTCCAACTAATTGGGGATTCGAATTGTAACAAGGTTTTAATACTTTGTTTAATGAATACACCAGGTTATCGACTGCGTGTAAACCAAGGTTTTACTACTTTGTTAACAATTACACCAATTACCCTTGAATGTAATTTCACCCCTGTTTTAATTATTCTAGTGGCTATTAATCCATTCCCGTGTCCGGTTAAATGAACGATTATTCGTACATATAAATACCCCGCCCATCGTGTCCGATCGAGTGTATATGGTAATTTATAGGGACGCCCAATTGTAAATCTTTATATTAACATTAACAAACTTTCATTTAGTTAAACAAATATAAAGCCCATTAATAGCCCATAGTCTAATTTTCACAAGTGTCGTTCTTTTATCCAAACCCCAATTATGGTACAAAGCCCAATTACCCAATTTTAGTAATTAGCCCAACATCATGATTACTTCGTTTTAAATAAGCATAATAATAACTTAGCTACGAGACATTAATATAAAAAGGTTGAACATAACTTACAATGATTAAAAATAGCGTAGCGTTACACGGACAGAATTTCGACTTACACCCTTACAACATTCGCTAACATACCCTTATTATTAGAATTATAATTAAAATTAAAATATAAATTATAAATATAAATATATTTACGTATGAAGAGGAAGAAAAAAAATGATTAAAACTCGGCAGAAAACTGGCTTTATATAGGACCTGACCAGCAATCTCACTCCATGCGACTCGCATGGATTTGTGCCTCTGGCCATGCGAGTCGCATGGCCACCCTGGATCCAGCCAAATTGGTTTGTTTTCTTCTTGCCGACGTAATATAATAATAATATATAAAATAATATATAATTATATATAATTATATATATATTATATTATATTCTTGTGTATAGTAGACTAGATATTTTTGGTCCGTTGCGTCGGGCGTTTCTTCTTGGCTCAGGTCCCGGTTCCGGATTTTCGGACGTCTTCGCGTATTATTTTATATCGTGTACTTTGCGTCTTGTAACTTGTACTCTTGTCATTTTGAGACGTTCCTCATCAATATTTTGAACCTTTTTAATTGTATCTTGTACTTTTTAACTCTTTGGACCTTTTTGTCTTCAATTTGTCGAATTTGTCTTTTGTCTTCACCTTTTATTATTTAAACGAATATCACTTGTAAATAGAACAATTGCAACTAAAAGCTTGTCTTTCTTGAGGAATAATGCTATGAAATATATGTTCGTTTTTAGCATTATCAACAACTCAGGATCAATTATAGGTCTAATTCAAAAACATAAGCAAAACAACATTTACACATGAAATTTCAAGTGATGGAATGGAGCTGCATTTTCAATTTTGCGAAACAAATAATATTTACATATACGCAGAGATAGGAAATTAAACATATTAAGGTTAGGACAAAATAAAAATTACCTTGAGGGTGGATTCTGAGCGTTAGGCCTATAGTGTATCACATAGTGTTGGTGCATTATAGTTACCGAGTTCATTACGATCAATTTGGAATGCTTTAACATTTAACTTTCTCTGTTGGAATGCAATCGAACGGTTGCAAGTATGCAACCGTACAGTTGCACATGCTGTGTATATATATTGAGAATCACGAGTTCTTTGTTAGGTTAACATTCCTAGTCGCACCTAAACGTCCAAATCGATTCCCTGGTCATCTAGCATTCATCTAGGTCGATCTTTAACACCCTAAAGTCGTTTATTACCAAAAGATCAAAGTATCATTGTGTGTTTTGAGTATAAAACCCTATATCGAGATTTTCCGCACTCGATATAGAAGATTAGATCGTTTAATCCTGTTTACACGATCCTACAAGTGGTATCAGAGCTTATGTACGTGATTGAACGATCGGTTTTTGTGTCAAAATCGTTTACAAAGTTTTTGCAAAGTTTTGTGTTTTTGGGGTTTTGTTGAAAAATCAATAAATCTTAAAACTTTCACGTGTTTGATCATGTTTTTGTTAACCTAAACCGTTAATCAGGTCGATTTAAATGTTTTGAACATTAAAAACCGTAACATTTTGATCCAGATCGAGTGCTAGAACCAATCCAACCCAAAACCCTAGTTTTTGTGCAGTATTCTGCCCAGATTTAACCAAGAACAGAACTGTACGGTTACACTCTGCAACCGTACGGATACTCCACCCGGTTACTGCAACCGCACGGATACACATCTACATCCGTGCATAGCCCAACTGTTCTAACTCCAACCGTGTGTCACTACAACCGTACGGATACACACTATACCCGTCCGGTTACACTTGAAACCGTATTCTCTTAACCCGGTTACATTCTGCAACCGTGTAGTCTGCAACCGTATTAGTGCAACTGTGTTAACCTTACACCCGGGTTAATTTCTGCAACCGTGTATTGCAACCGTGCTCTTTTCTGTAACCGTGTATTGCAACTGTACGGTTACAATGTCAGACCATTTTGATAGTTTAAAAATTCAATCCGCTCTAGTTGGTGCTTCTTCGTCGGGTTTACATCATTTGATTAAAACATAGAATGAGATAGGAAGTGCGTATTGTGTACCTATGCTTGAATCACTTGATGATTTTGCTGAATGGAAACCTAGGTTCTTGATCTCACTGAATGGGATAGACTCACGTCTATACAACTTCTTGAAGGTTGAGTATACGTTCTCGCTTAAGGATCATGGTGAACCGAAGACCCCTATGGAACTGAATGTTGTTTAAAGAGAGGATTACGACTTAGAATGAAAAATCTACAGTCATCTTACTCAGGCTCTTTCTAAGGATATATTCCATCAATTCGAGACTCATCTGACCACATATGCTATGTGGAATGCAATTGAGAGTGGAGTTGAGGGAATCGCTGAATATCGGAAAACCAAGGGTAAGGTTCTCAAGAAGGAATGGAAGAATTTTGCGGTTCAGCCCGATGAATCTTTAGAAGCTACTGTTGCTAGGTTTCGTCATTTGATGACAGAGCTGAAACGATTTGATATTGTTTTCACAAAAAAGATAATTGTGCAGTGTTTTCGTAAGGGTTTACCGATTAAATGGGATCATATTGTGCAAGAGATTGAGAAAACTTGTGTGATCTATGATAACTCTTTTAGCAGTTTCGTCACTAAGTTGCAGGCAAAGGAACTAGATTTGCTGGAGAGGTTAAAGATATTGGAGGTAGTACAAAACACTGTGGTTTACAAAGCTCCAGCAATTGGTTCGACAAACAAGAAACACACACCTCTTCAGATCGCTTTCACTTCGAACACTCAGAAGCTAACATCTATTTATGTCACTCCAGCTCCACTAAGTGTTCTTCCCAAGACTACTTCTTGCAAGAATGAGACCACCGAGGTCTTGAAAACTGATAACATTCGTTTGCATACTATTCAAGGGGTTGAGGAGGACATCTCGTTGGTTTCTATGGTTGTGAATTCGTATAATGATCTGCTGAATAGATGCATCGGGAACAATCATTTGGAACAAGAGGATTATGATCAGATCGATGAGAATGAAATGGAAAGATGGACATCCTCTGGGCTATGGGTAGTGTTATTCGCAGGGCAAGGAGGTATCTTCTGAAGACTGGTGAGAAGGATTTGGGTGTCACCAAGAACACCAAGTTTGGCTTTGACATGAATAAAGTTAGGTGCTTCAATTGTAATGAGTTGGGACACTTCAAGAGAAACTGTAGCAAGCTGAAGCAACCAGGCTTTTATAATCCATTTTACAATCAGAAAAAGGAACCTACTACAAAGATCAACATACCTATTGCAGAGGAGGCATCAAAGGCCTTAGCTGCAACGTATGAAGATGAAGTTTCTGACTGGTCGATTGATGTGACTGACACATATGATCATCACGCGAATGTTGCAAGAGTTCAAATAACTGAGGAAGAAGTTGAGAGAGAGAAAGCTGAGAGAGAGAAGATGGGGTGTGTTGGATGAGATAAGCAATGTCAGTGCCTCAGATGCAAGATGGAAGAGAGACTTGACAGAGCCTGGTACTGGGGACGTATGGACATTTAGTGAGTACTCTTCTTCAGATGATGACTCAAAGAAATCTTGTGTGCATGTTGATCAGTCATCTGTGTGCAACTCAGCAATTGTTGAAACGAACGAGTCTAATGAGGAAAAGTTGGTCAACTTGGAAATTGGGTCTGATAGCTCGAGTTCAGAATCGGAATCGGAGTCAGAACCAGAATCGGAAGAGGAAAAGGCTACACGTCTCTATGCTTTCATGGCAGATTCTTCTAACAAGGCTAAGGTACAATATGAAACTAATACTGTTTGTGAAAATTGTGTTAGCCTAGATCAAGAACTTAAAGAACTTAGGGAATCAGCTAAGACTTGCACTAGATGTTTTACTTTAGAAGAACAAGTTAAGAAGTTGACTGAGATTTGCCTAAACTGTAATAACTGTACTGCCGTATAAAAGGAAATTGATGTACTTACGAAAGGTAATCAAGTCCTTAAGAAATAGTACGAGGACAATTTGATTTTTAAAACTAGAGAGAAAGAGTTTAGGGAAATCATCAAAACCTTAGATGATCAAGTGACTGATTTGAAATCGAATGTGATGCTAAATACTCAGACCATAGTAAGACAGATTGCGGAGATAGATGACCTTAAGAGAGCTAAAGAAACCTTTAGGATTAATTATGAGATTGAAAGGGATAAGGCTTATATCTACAAGCGTTCTGCGTTCGTGTTAGAGTATTGTCATAACATAGGAGGGAAGGAAACCAGTAAGGACTATAAACAATGTCCTCCACCGTTTGAACATGATTATAGTTTCAAACCACCAGAGAAATAGTTCGGGGAGGATTATGTTGAGATTAAACCGATTGAGACTAAACAAG
Organism: Rutidosis leptorrhynchoides; assembly: GCF_046630445.1. NCBI lineage: Eukaryota > Viridiplantae > Streptophyta > Magnoliopsida > Asterales > Asteraceae > Rutidosis > Rutidosis leptorrhynchoides. The sequence goes on from NC_092341.1 coordinate 13,926,556, forward strand.
ATATGGGAAAAGGGGTAGATACAACTGAGACTCCTAAAGTGGGGGTAGATAAGGTTGAGAGGGTAGAAAACCCTAATCCTAAGACTGTCAAAATTTTGAAAAACTCAGCTAATCAGAGACCAATCAAAATTAGGAACTGATCTCCGATTAAGTTTGTAAAAGGTCCTAGTTTTGAGGAGGAGGATTTCCTGAAACCAGCGTGTAACTCACCGCCAAAATATGTTCCTCCATCCAAAAGGTCTCCAGTTAAAACTCCTGATAGGTCACATGTGTAGACTAGGTCACCACCAAGGCATCGAAGACCTTGATCTCCGGCTGCATACAACCCTAGGTTTGATTCTTACTATAGGAATGATTTTGTTAAAACTACTCGTCCATGTTTTCATTGTGGTTGAGAGGTCACAGGGCAATTGATTGTCCCAAAAGGTTTATAGCCCCCAGGGGAGAATTCAGCTGAGTCCCCCTAAGAATTTTTACAAATTTAAATCAGCTTCTCCTCCAAAGAATCGAATGCCCTACAGTTTACAACAGGGAGGTCTGAAAAGCATATGGTTTCTAAAACTCCTTCCAAACCATTAAATGAGACAAAGGTTGTTCAAAATAATGTTTATTTCAAAAAACCTTTACATAAAAATCAAATGTGGAAAACCAAGGAGGAATTTAAAGGGGCTAGCAGCTCCGATGCTGCTAATGACGGGGATGAAGAGAGAATTGCTATTGTAAACGGGAAACTCATTGTTGACAAAGCATGGGTATCCCCCTTAAACTAATCATTTCTCTGCAATTTTGCAGGTCGCCTACAGTCCAAACAAAAATACATGGATTGTGGATAGTGGGGCGTCCAGTGACATGACAGGGAACATGTCACTGCTTCATGATGTTAAATCAATAAAAGGTGGACCAGTTGCTTTTGCGGGTGATCAAGGAGGGTTTATTACTGCTCAAAGGATGATTTCAAATTCCTCGGTTAGTTTTGATAAAGTGAGTTTTGTAAAAGAGATGTCGAATAGCCTGCTGTCCATTTCTCAAGTTTGTGATAAAAGGCATAAAGTTCTATTTGACGAGCAGCAGTGTTATATCATGAGAAAAGATTATAATGTTCCAGAAAATATGATTCTTATGACGGCGCTAAGATGTCAAAACCTGTATATTCTGGATATGTCAAATGCTTATGTTAAGGCAGCTACAGGACAGCAGGCTTTCGTGTTCACGGCTAATGAGCAGGAGTCTATTTTATGGCATACACGGATGGGTCATCTGAGCTTCAGAAAAATGAATCACTTAGTTCAAAACAGTTTGATGGAAGGTGTTAATGTCAAAGGGTTTCATGTTCCTGATGGGTGTATGCCGTGTAAGAAAGGGAAGCAAGCAAAGAAATCGCATAAAGTTAAGAAACATCATTCCATTAATACTCCTCTAGAACTTCTTCATATGGATCTTTTTGGTCCAATCAACAAGAAGAGTATTACTGGACATTCATATTGCTTAGTGGTTACTGATGAATACTCGCGCTTCACGTGGGTAGTGATGCTGAAAAGTAAAGATGACACGTTTGAACAAATCAAGGTGCTGATCACGAGACTTGAAACGTTATACAAGTTGAGGGTAAGCAGGATCCAAACAGACAAAGAGACCGATTTCAAAAATCAGAAGATGGAAGAGTTCTGTAATGAAAAAGGTCTTCAACAACAATTCAGTTCACCATACACCCCGCAGATGAATGGTGTAGCTGAAAGAAAGAATAGAACTTTAATCGAGACTGCAAGAACCATGTTGGCAGACTCAGAATTACCTGTTACTTTGTGGAGTGAAGCAGTTTCGAATGCGTGTTATACGATGAATAGGGTTCTTGTTGTGAAACGTCATGGCAAGACAAGTTACGAGCTATTGTTCAAAAAAAAACCGAACATCAAACATCTTGAACCGTTTGGATCTCTTTGTACCATTATGGTTCGGGATGCTGGTGGTAAATTCAATTCGAAAGTTGTTACAGGAAGGTTCTTGGGTTATGGGAATGCATGTAAAAGGGTATATAATTTGGATTCTCGGTGTGTTGAAGAACGTACTGAAATCGATGTACAAAGACATGCATCTATTCCAGCTGGTAAAGGGTTTACATGGTAGTTTGATTATGAAGAGTTGTTTGAATCATTCCATCTTCCTGAGGATAACCCTGAGGATGAAGAGCTTGCAGCACAAATGATGTATAAAATGTGTATCTCCACTGAACGCATGTCTAATGTGAGTGTGCAAACTAATATACCGATATCAGCTGAAGAAAGTGCACCGGTGATAGGGATAAATGATGATTCAGATTCTGATGATTCGGTTCCTTAGTTAGAGGAGACGACCTTAAAATCACAGGGATAAATGATGATTCAGATTCTGATGATTCGGTTCCTCAGCTAGAGGAGACGACCTTAAAATCTTAGGGGGAGGATGAATATATCGATGAGGTATTTGATGATGTGATGAATGAGGTACTTATTCAAATGACAGATCAGGAACCTATTCAGAACACAATGGAAGAATCTACAGAAACTGATGGACCACGACGGTCTAGTCGAACGGTATCTCTCCCTAAACATTTTGATAATTTTGTAGTTAACCCAGTAGGTGTTTCAGGTGCTCAGACAGGTGGACCTTCTACTTCAAATGAACATGAAACACCTTCTACTAATGTTGTTACTGCTTTTTATACTCATTTGAATCAGACCGGAAGAATCTTCTGAAATGCACACTGTTGCTTCATGTCGCAAATCGAGCCTGAGGACGTCAAAGATGCATTTCAGTATGATGAGTAGGTTTCAGCTATGCAAGAGGAACTTTAACAGTTTAATCATTTGGGTGTTTGGCGTTTGGTAATTCCAACTTCGGGCTGTAAACCGTATGGCTTGAAGTGGGTGTTGAAAAATAAGAAAGATGATCAAGGTATCATGATTCGGAATAAAGCAAGATTGGTTGTCAGAGGGTATCAGCAGATTCTAGAAATAGACTACGATGAGGTTTATGCTCCGGTAGCAAGACTGGAGGCAATTCGAATGTTTTTGTCATTTACTTCGTTTAAAGGCTTTAAGGTTTATCAGATAGATGTGAAGAGTGTATTCTTATATGGCACTATGCAGGAAACAGTCTATGTGACTCAGCCGCCAGTCTCTGTTGATCCACATCATCTAGAATAGATGTATCTCTTAGAGAAAGCACTATATGGTCTTTACCAAGCCCCGAGAGCTTGGTATGTGACTCTGTCAAACTATATGATAGAGAATGGGTTCAGGAGAGGAGTCATCGATTAGACTCTGTTTATCAAAGAAAAGGGCGATGATATTATGTTGGTACAGGTTTATGTGGACGACATCATCTTTGGATCTACAGATTAGAAGATGGTAGATGAGTTTGAGGATGTAATGCAGAAATGGTTCAAAATGAGTTCACTAGGGGCCATTAATTTCTTTTTAGGGTTGTAGGTTGATCAAACGGAAAAATGCATCCTTCTACATCAATCGAAGTATGTAGCTGACATCTTGAGCCGATTCAAGATGGAAAATGAACGAGTTGTCAAGAATCCTCTATCGGTGAATCATGGGATTACACCAGAAAATACAAGAGAAAAAGTCAACCCGACTCTTTATAGGGCTATTATTGGTTCTTTGATGTATCTTACCGCATCTCTTACAGATATCATGTTCGCGACTTGTTTGTGCACTTGTTATCAAGCACAACTGAATGTGAATCATATGCTCGCAGCAAAGAAGATCATGCGTTATCTTACGGGGACTCTGAGTTTGGGCTTATGGTATCCACGGAAGGATGGGTTCGAGTTAACAGCTTACAGTGACTCAGACTACGGAGGGTGCAAAATATATTTCAGATCTACCTCTGGAGGTTGTCAGTTTCTGGGTAGTAGGCTAGTGAGTTGGCTGTGTAAGAAACAAACAGCTGTAGCACAATCTACGTGTGAAGCTGAATATATTGCAGCAGCAAGTTGTACGTCTCACGTTGTCTGGATCCAACAACAACTGCGGGATTACGGTTTGCATATTTCTAACACTTCTATATTTGTTGATAATACTACTGCTATTGTTGTAACTAAGAATCCTGTTAACCATTCTAAGGCCAAATACATAGGGATCAAGTACCATTTCATTAAGGACTGTTATTAAAAGTGCTTAATAGATGTCCTACAGATAGGTACAGAGACCCAACGTGCTGATTTGTTCACTAGAGCTTTTGATCGACCACGTTTCCTTTTCTTGTTAAATGTGTTAGGAGTGAGAGATAGGGCGGAGGTCGTGTCCGATAAGGAGTATTTGAAATAACCATCCAATCTGTTTCATATATATATGCATCTGCATGTCGCATCATTTTTGCATGTTACGTAGCTTATTTTCTGCTTTGCATGTTCTTTTATTTTCTGTTATGCATTTTAAAATGAAAAACCCAAAAATATTGTGTTTATTTTAGCTTTAGTAGTTTAGTTGAGAAAATGTCATCACCAGAAATTACAAAAACATTAGAAAATTGAAAAATCATAAAAAGTTGAAAAATCAGAAAATGAGAAGGTGCTATGTGAAAATGGGAAATGATTGTATTATTGAGCTTGCATATTTATCGTTTGCACATAATGTAAGTAATGCATGATTAGTTGATGAATGTTGATAAATTTTGATGATCGAATTTTGGAATGAGATGATCACACAAACATAAAGTAAATAATCTTGACAAGAAAATCATGGAAAGGTTTACAGCGGTTGACGGTAGTCACCTAACTATCACTGAGAATGTATTGAGAAACAATCATTTAGGAACTAAACAGATGGTTGAGGTCTCCCCTACTACGATTTATACTCTAGTGAAGGATTGCCAAGTAAGTCTACAAGATGAGTTTACTCTGTTAGAATGTATACCTGTTTCTATTCACCTTTATTGCTTGGGCCAAAATGCATCAGTAGGTCATTCAGGTATTCAAAAGGGGGTGTTCTTGGCTTGATGGATTGAGAAGTGCAATTCTGTATCACAGACATTTATCGGTTTGAGAATGTATCAAAGGAGACTACTTCAACTACAAGGTTTAAAGCTACAATGTGATTCATCCACAATAAAAATTAAGTGGTGCATCATCATCTTAGTAAAGTTTATTTATGTTTGCTAAAGTCAAAAGAGCAACATCAGAAAATTAAAAAAAAAATGTATAATTGTTGGTAGAAAGCTCAATAAAGATGGTGCACCACATAAATCTCTATGAGAAAGATGATCCAACATTGTGCTATGCTGAACAGAACGATTTTAGTTATCTATATCCGAGGGGGAGAAGTGTCAGAGTTTCAGATCTAGAAAACTCAAATCATTTTGTCCTTAAAGTCATCATTTAGCAGGACTGTGCTTCTATTATCTGTGATATTGGTTGTGCCGATTGATCTAGATAGCTGGGGATATCTTCTGGAGGATATTCTGACTTAGAGATTCCATCACTCCAAATATATCATATCATTCCATCATAAATAGCTTTCCGCTCAAGCATGGGGTTTATAGTGACTGGTATTTGAGTTCTTTCGGGGTAAGCAATAAAATTGTGATAAGCAAAGCTCTCTGAATCGAAAGGTATAAGTTTAAGGTAGAAGCTCATGGATGCTAGGGTTGCTAGAAATATCGTGAGATGCTTTCTGTTCTATTAAATTGAAAGTACATCGAAGTGATAGCAGACAGCTTCAATATATTGTGCTCAATTGACTACCTAATAAATTATGCGATCTCAAGTGAGGACTGAGTCTAAGATTTAAGCAGACATAGAAATATGTTCAAGTAATTAAATGCTGACGTGATCTTCAAAAAGTCTGGAAGGAAAATCTGATAAGTTTATTGATTTTCAAAGACTAAAAGTGTAGGTACTTGATCAGAACAAAAAGTTCGAATCTTAAGGACTAATGATGCTAAAACTGCAAAAGATAGTTCAGTTCTGATCCCAAGAAAAATTTGATTAATTCATCCTCTCACAAAAATATGTGTTAATGCCTTGATAGCAGTAGTTTCTGTTCTTCGTTAAGTAGGTTAAATTGTGAATAGTGTAGTTATCATTTTCATGCTTGCGATGTTTGCCATGCTGTTAGTTTTCGTGTTTTAACTCACCATGATGTTTTATGCTTGCATTTATTTTCAGTTTTAGTGCATGATAATATGAAAAAGCCAAAAAGATGTTAGAATGTTTAGTATTTTAGCTTATTTACATTTTCATACTGTACATAACTGCATATCAGTTGGTGGTTATTTCATAAACTCCGTATGTGTGGACCAGGGGGAGTAAGAAAGTGTGATAGATCCGTTTAAACTTAAAGGTTAATAAGTCGGGTATTGGGTTATTTGACTTAGTCAAAATTTGGAACGGGATCTTGTGAAATTGATGGGTTTGAGAATTCTTGAAATTTAGATGGTTTGAGTTTGTCTGAAAAGTTTAACGTGACAATGAATCGAAGGCTAGAAATAACGGGACTTGAAAGTTAAATCTTTGAATTTTGTTTTGCACCCGGATGGTTACACATTGCAACCGCACGGTTATATCATGTAACCGCCCGGATACTTGGAATATGAAGGTTGTTGGACTTAATGTACAACTGTACGGGTATACCATGCAACCGCGCGGTTACAAATCTAGTACCCGGTTACAACCTTGCAACTGCACGGTTGCAAGGTGGGTATATATACCCAAAAGCTGAACCGTGGGTTGTTTGTGCTTTCAAATTGTCTAAGTGTTAAAATCATATAAATTACAAAGTGCTAAGGGGAGTTTTTGATCGTGTTATTCTATTTCTGCTCGCATTTGTGATCATTTTCATCATAATAGGTACATGTATCTAGCCCTAAATCTCAACTTATGATTTGTTTTTAGTTTTATTGAAAGTTTGAAACAATACACTTAGATCTAGGTGTTTAAAACCGAAATTGTTGTGTAAAACATGTTAGTCGGAGATTTTAGAAGCTATAACACTCATTTATTTGATGAACAACATCTATTTTGAAGGATTTAGATTGTGAAAACCCTAAAAGATTAGATGAATGCAACCGTACGGTTGCATCCCGCAATCGCACGGTTGAACTCATATACGGGTTACTATTCCGTGCAACCGCACGGTTGTACTGTGGAACCACACGGTTACCTAAACCATGTGTTTCTTGGTTGTTTTGGCAGGTCTGACTCTTTTGTTATCGAGTTTATTGTGTTTCAGCTCATTCACATGGAAAACAGAGCGTCACGAAGGGTTTCACAAAGTGAAACTAAAAGTGCAATTACTGAATGTAGGAGATTAGTTGTTGATCGTCCTATACACACGGGATGTTCTGTTAGATCTCAATCTAATTTCTCTGAGTATTGGTGGGGACTAAATGCAGGAACTTTTCTTCATCAAGTTGAGTCTTACTTTCCTACGCTTATTAAGGAGTTCTATGCAAATTACGTATTTGATGAACGTAAGGTAAAGTGTGTTCACTTGAACATGTTCGGGTTTCCTTACGATTGGACGTTGGATGAGTTTGCTGAGAAACTAGATGTACCGTGATATGGCCAAAACAAACGGTTTTTATTTGCGCGGTGTCGTCAGGCCGCGGCTCGCCAGGATCAGCCACTCATGGGAGGAAGGTACTGTTTTAAATTTATATTTAGCGGGTCCTAAATCTTACTACTCCTTATAAGTAAGGGAAGTATGACCTAGAGTCGTATTTTTGAGATATCAGTAGAATCGAACCTATATTTAAGCCTAAGATAGTTAGGGAGTAGTGAATATTTATTTTTGGGTTTTCTAATTTATAAGACAGATAAAGTAAATGCGATAAAATTCGTAATTCAGATAAGGTTAAAGTGAGTGCATACTATGACTTCATCAGTTATTCTACCGAGATTATGGAATGCTAGCTCATGAATAGGCAGAGGCCATGTATTCATTATACTGGTCTTAAACGCCCCTGTCATAAGACATGTCACTGGGTACTGTGTTAGGCTTGAAGATTCTGAATAGACAGCAACGTCCCTTACCCCCGATGCCCGTGCAGTCTGACTACAGGCATACATGTTCAGACGGCTCATCCAATTGAGCGACTCGGTTGGGTGACATATTAACATTCCGAAATGGTCTAAACTTTCTTAAGCATAATAGAATACATGGTTTACCATATCCGAGAGACGTGATGTGTTGCAATGCTTTCGTTAATGATTGGTAAAAGATAGTTAGGCCCTTAAAAAGAGTTCAACCATAAAGAACACCATAGCCAAGTCAAGCTGACTTCCATGAACACGTTCAGTTATCCTAATGTTCCAATCCTTTATGTGTCTAAACAAACAGTTCCTTAATTAACTAAGAATCCCTCAAGCGGGGTGCAATGCTTGAGACCGTGTTATGGTGCAGTGTATTGGTCAACACTAACCGGGTTCCATGGCCTTACTTAGCAGAGGTACAGCTTACAACAACCGCTGTGCTTCAGCGTGCACGTTCGAAGTTTATATGCTTGGTGACTACACTAGCATTGTTTAGCACCGACAATGTACTAAGGGTCTAGTCAGATGTTTCACTACAAAAGAGTCCTCAGTCGGAATCCAAAGCTCGATAGACTTACTGCAACCGGTATGCCTCGGTCGATCTTACGTTGTATCCGATAGACTTCTCTTACCAAGGGGTGACATAGATAGTGTACTCTGAATCGGGGTTCGCGACTTCCCAATAACAGAGCCTATAACTACGTTCTATTAGTTAGAAAAGCGATTAAGTTTAAAGCATAATCGGAAAGTATTTCAACAGTATACACAGACCATAATATTATTTCGGCATTATAACTACTTACATCATAGCAAACAATAAAGATAACTGCTCGCTAATCATGGCAACAATATCATAACACATTATATAAGATAAAGGATAGAAGTACCAGTAGATTAAACGAGTTCCGAATACAAAAGTGACAGCTTCAAGACTCCAGACCGCTCCTAATACAATCTTCAGCGTTCTTCTCCGGGTACTAGGTTTCCCATACGGAGTCGAAGGCCTTGAGAGTATGACTAATATTATACAAGAGAGAAAGAAGTGAATTAAAGTGTGTGTTGGAATGAATGATAAAGCCCCTTTAAATAGACTAGGAATTTTCCAAAATACGGTTGGCAGGCCGTTTGGCAGCCCGTTTGGTGGCCCGTATTTGGCAGGCCGTTTTCCTGGCAGCCCATATGGCAGGCCGCTTGGTGAGCCGTATTTGGCAGGCCATATGGCAGGCCATATGGCAGGCCGTTTTTTATGCTGGTCGGCCTTGATTCACTGGATCGTAACTTGATTTCTTGTCTTTTACCGTTTTCGCTCCAGAATCTTCGTTTTAGCTCCGATTCTCTTGATTCTTTTTGCACCGCCTTCGTAATTACTTGTTCTTCAATTCTAACCAACGAAGTGGGTATTTTTCCGATAAAGTTTAAATCTTTCTTGTTTTTGGGCCATAATACCGGGGTGAAAACGTGACTTTTTAGCCGATATCAAATATCCCACACTTAGACTTTGCTTGTCCTCAAGCAAACTCTCATTCTTAAGAATCTTTTCGGTGTTTCTTTTCTAATAGCCTAAGCGGTTTGCTTTTATTATAAGAGCAAAAGATAAGATGAGTTATCTATGTTAGGATTGAAGTTATCTCTGCACGCATGCGAGGAGGTTACATGACATAGGCTAGCTTTCACGGGTCACTCAAATCACTCAAGTGTTTAGGGTTCCCTATAGATCTAAGAAATGAATACACTCATAGCCAGTCATGCTGCACCCATCATCATAGGCTTGATAAAGACTCAAATCCTTGCTGCTAATGCGAGAACGGTAGTAATCTCAGCTTTATAGGTCATTTGTCAATGATGGGAAAGGAATTTTGGAGTGGTAGTGAAGTTGTTTTTGAGGGGTGAGATGGAAGGGTAATGTGGTCTTTATACCGACTTTTATTCGGATAGATAGGATTGCTGAAGTATTTTGAGAAGCACTTTAGAACTTTTCTTCAATTGATAATCATTTTCGGTCGAGTTCTCTTCGGCATTTCTCATTATCTAGTTTTGCTCCTTTTTTCAGAACTTGAAAATCAATTTTTTTTTTGGAGACTTCATCTCGAGAAACTTTTTGCCGGTAAACTTTTTCAAGACATTTGCCATGATACTTGAGAGGTTTATAACATCGGGTTTTCAGAAGGAATCTCATTTTCTGAATTTTTCGAGAAATAGTGATGTGGATGTGGTGGTGGAGTAGAAGTAGTGGAGGTGCGGAAGGTTTATGTTTGACAAATGGCTAGCTCTTTTGATTACAACCGAATCACGTTTTGCTACTTGGAGATGTAGATCTAAAGCAAGTTCTGATTCTGAGCACAGACATCGGCACTCTCAACGGAAAATAGTGAAGCATTAAAGATGAATGCTGATCTTATTTGGGGTGCCTCACTATAATCAATTTAGGTTGATAATGCCTTAGTCATGCAATGCTCTATTAGAGATCTCAATCTAACAAGATTCCCCCTTACTTAAGCCTTATTTTTATTGACAAACGTTTTAGGTTTTCAAAAATACTCTTTCGAAAAGGGTTTCTTTTGCAAAAATTTTGAAATTTGGCTTAAGGACTTGGAATCTTCATAATGGGTTATTATAATATAGCATAAAAATATTATACCAACATCCCACACTTAGACGAACATTGTCCTCAATGTTCCTAGTGTATTCCACACTTAGGAGTTTTAGTTGAAGATTTGGGAGTATTTGTCTAGTGTTTTGATTGGGTGTTATCCCACACTTAGTGATAAGCTAGGATGTGGCATAGTTTGAATCTTGAGCTAGTAGCGAAAAGAAAGAAATACCCCTAGCAGATGCGGCTAGTTTCCAATCCTTGCGTCTTTATCGGCTCATTTGTCGTTCTTTATTCTTCTACTCTACTTTATTGCACGGGTTGCCTCCCGAGAAGCACTTTTGTTTAAGGTCGTTGGCTCGACCGTAGTGATGCTTCAAAAAGCAAACATTCCTCGCTGATGGTTGTGATCTTGGTCTTCTTGAGGGAATGTAAGTCTTGGCGAAAAGATCCTGAGAAAGTGTTGGACCAATAGTGGTAGAAGATCCAGTACTTCTCTTGAAGATTTTCTGAACGATAAGTAGTGCGCAGTTTCGGCTCTTGATAAGTCCTGAAGTCCAATGAGGATATGATCCACGGCTCTACTGGTTGACCCATGAATGTCAATCATAGAAGCAGTGCTGGTGTTGATGATTTCTCTGGTGGGGTTCTCATTTCGGAGGTCTTCAAATAATGTCAGAAACTGTATCTTTAGAATTTTGAAGTCTTCGGAACGGTGATCTCCACAGTAATAGTCAGTAGCTTTGCACAGATTTACTAAGAGGCGAAACTGAAAAGAAGTGAAGAGCAACCCTGATCCGAGCATTAATTTCACCGTCTTTGAGTATATCTCCCTACATCCAGCTTTAAATGTGAAACTAGGATCCGTGGATTCTTGGAAGATATGTGTTATCTGCTGATGTGTGCGAGGTGTAGTACGAAATACTATTATTTTTAATACGAAATACTACGAAATATTACACAAGTTTTATTAATTTACGGATGGGATATACCTAAACCTTGCTACAACACTTATAGGCAGTGTACCTAATAGTAGAGTAGTGTAGTTTTTAGTAAGTCTGGTTCGTTCCACAGGGAGACGGCTTATTGCGTACACTATATTTTTAAACAATTATATTTATATATATATATATATATATATATATATATATATATATATATATATATATATATATATATATATATATATATATATATATATATATATATATATATAAGTAATATAGTAGTATTATTATTATAAAAGGGGGGTTTTACCGTTTAATGACCGGTTTGTCGATTTTAAATAAAGCGTAAAGATAAATGACGATAATATAAATGACAAAATTTAAATTGTGATAAAGTAAATTGCACTAATTAAAATGACAGTAAATAAAGGTACGATGAAATATGAAATAAAAGTATTATGCTTATTTAAACTTCCGTAATCATGATGTTTGACGTTTTGATTTTAATTTATTTATCTGGGTTAATTGTCCTTTGTCCTGGATTTATTTGATACCTATCTGGTTTTTGTCCATAATAGTCCATCGGTCATAATTATAAAATGCTCGTCAAATTAACCATATTCCCAAAGTCAAATATTACAACTAACTAGGGATTCGAACTGTAACAAGGTTTTAATACTTTGTTAATAATTACACCAGGTTATCGACTGCGTGTAATCCAAGGTTTTAATACTTTGTTAACAATTACACCAATTATTCTTGTATGTAATCCACCCCTGTTTTAATAAGATATGAACATTAATTTACCCACTTGATTAGTTTGAATAATCAATTACCTAACCCGAATAATTAATTAAATGATCGTAAAAGATGTCGTATAAACGTCACTAAATAGGACATGCATAATCATTTAATAATTAGTAGATTAACTAATTTGAAGATAGGTTCGACAGATTCCAATGAGTTGTCATTCGATTAGACAATACCCCCCATCTATTAATAGTTCATAGTCCAATGTTCACAAGTGTAAGTCTTTTGTCCAAACCCGAATTATGGTACAAAATCTAATAACCCCGTCTTTAATATTTAGTCTAACATCACGATTACTTCGGCTTAAATAAGCATAATAATAACTTAGTTGCGAGACATTAATTTAAAAAGGAAGAACATAGCTTACAGTGATTATTTATCGTTTAGCGTTACACGGACAGAATTCTGACTTACAAAACCTTAAATAATTTCTTACAATAATCCAATTATTATTAATCTTAAATTAAACTTAAAATTATAAATATATATAATTTGATCAGAGGAGGAAAAGAAAAAGATGTGTATTACATTCGCTGAAAATGTTGCAATTTATAGGACCTGACCTGAGATTCCCTTCCATGCGATCGCATGCTTCTTCCCTTTCCTGGCCATGCGATCGCATGGCCAGCCGTTCCAGCTCACATTTGGTTTTTAAAACGTGGGCGGCTGTTTTAATTTAATATATAATATAATATATATAATTTTATATAATTATATATATATATATATATATATATATATATATATATATATATATATATATATATTATATTATATTCTTGTTCATAGTAGACATGTAATTTTAGCTCCGTTGACTCGCGTGTTGTTGCTCGGTTCATGTCCCGGTTCCGGATTTTCGAACGACCTTTCGTACGCATAGATATCTTGTACTTTGCGTTCTGCGGCTTGTACTCTTGTAATTTTTAGACGTTTCTCATCAATAAATTGAACCACTTGAATTATATCTTGTTCATTTGAGCTTTTTGGTCATTTGCGCCTTTAAATCGTCATTTTCTTCTTTTGTCTTCGCACTTATTTATTTAAATGATTATTACTTGAAAATAGAACAATTGCAACTAAAAGCTTTACATATTGGAAGGATATTGAGCCTAAATATATATTCATTTGGAGCACTATCAAATATTCCCACACTTGAGCGTTGCTTGTTCTCAAGCAATACAGAACTTGAAATAAAATCACTCTTCACTCTAATCACTTTTTTTTTTTTATTCTCACACTTTATACATAAGTGATTTTGATACAGTGGTATAAATAATGATAGTAACGATGTGGTTTACAGTCCCACATAACTATGAATATTTAGATCCTTTAAGGAAATTGGATCTTTATGAAAACATTTGATCTTTTTAATATTCATTCTAGCTTTTACCCTAGATAAGTTTTCCGGAATAACCCATCACCGGTGTTTGCAAAATGTTTTTGTGGGTTTTGTGGGTTTCAGAATTTAAAATTTTAGCTCAAAACTTACGGTTTTGTGTCACCCATTTGCTAACCTTGTCTTAAGAAAGCACACGTCTATTTTACTTGCTCCGTATATTACCTTTCGGTAAACTACCGACCGGTTGTAAAGGAAAGCGATGAACAAGCAACTGTTAAGGCAATGTCTAATGACATGCTTTTGATTATGGTCCACAACGTGTCGGATGCAATTACTATCCTTTGTAGGAGCAATAGCAAAGATCACCCTATAATTTTTTGGTCTGGCACAAGGTCCTGTCTTCAACCATGCTATGCAACCACCGTTCTTACGGTTGACACCCGATTTGGTTCAGGTGACCTAATGAATTCCAGGTGAATTCCTAGGATTTTATGTTCAATGGTAATGAACGCATTGAAAATGGCTTTTCAGAAAACAAATCGATTTGTAATTTTGATCAAAATATTTTCTCGTTCAAGCTCGAGTTTAGATATCATTGAATTTCATGAGTTTGCAATTCTCAATCTTTAAAGTCAATCTCAAGGATTGAGTAATATCAGGCTTAAAAGCTGATTTTTAATCTTTAAGGAGATTATCCTTTCTGGGAGTCTGATTCATTAGTCTTATCAAGCTAATTTGCATGATGCCTTCCCCACTTTACGAGACAGATCCTTTCATGGTTAGGATAAGTCTGACCACTTGGCGACCCTGTTTGATGCTGAGGTCCGTGGATTTTCTGCTGATTTTAGAGATGACTTTTCTAGATTTTTCGTCAACCTACAGCTAGTTTGGACGACAACTTCCTGACCTAAATCAAGAAGCGTGTGTCTTTTTCGAAAGACTTTACTTCCTTTTAATGATGGAATTGATTCATCGTGTAGATCCATCTATTCTTTCAAATATATTATAGTAAATTGGGTAAAACTGATTAGTTTAGTCCAAAGCAAAAGTACCTGCAATAATCTTGTACAAAAATTTGTGATATATGTTTTAAATAACTTGGTAAATTCTTCCCACACTTAGTTTTTATTTATTTCTTTCTTTGCCTTTTTATTCTCTTCTATTCCATTTTTAAATGAATTCTAGCATTTTGGGTTGTTTCTCGATTATATTCTCTCCGAGGTAACCATAATTTCGGTAATAAAATCTAGTTTTATCATTCATAAATATGTATAAACATGATTTTGAATTCATTTAGATGAAATTTTTTTCAAATTTTCACAAAATTTGGCAATTAAACTAAGTGTAAACCCGAGAGAATTTATAACCCTTCCCCACACTTGAGATCTTGCAATGCCCTCATTTGCATGAAATCAGATTATAATTATAAATTTTTGAGGGTGTTTAGTGTAGAAAAGTGATTAAAAATACCGAGTTTGCAACATATTATTTTATATCACATTTGATATTTTGCGTCTTGTCGTCAAAATTAGTAGCTTTTGCTGAACTTAATGTCAGTCTTTGAAAGTGCGCTGTTTTACCCTGTTTTGTACATAAGATAAACTACAAAATACATAATATTTTTATTATATTTTATATTTTTTTATATAAAACCTTTATTTATTAAAACAATTTAAATGAATAATTTTTTAAAATTTTGTTTCCTTTTACTTTAGGTGGTTTCGGTACGTTTACCTAGTCCATCCCTCGACAAAATTTAAAAATTGTCGTTTTAAAGCGATTGTTTTAAAAACAAGATTTTCGGGTTTTTTAATTTTTTTGGCATACTTTAGATCAATAATTTTAAAAATAATGATAACAAAATTTTTCGCCCCGCCTTTGGGTAAAGCAATTTCGGTTCCATGACCTAGTCTTTAACTTACGACGAATTTTAGAAATCATTTTTTAAAAACTTAATGAAATAAAGTAAATTTTGTTTTTAAATTCACACAAAACTTAAATTTAAAAATCATATTAATTTCATACAAAACCTACAAAACAAAAAAATTCAGAATGGGGGAAGAAAACTAGTTCTTTAGTGTCTGCTAGTGGAAAAGACCAATCGGATTCCATTCTCGAAACTACACGAGAACAGAACAACTAACTCTAGATATCATTTTCTTTTTAGAACATTTGAATCTCCCCACACTTAGGTAGCTGTGGTGTCGAAATTGTGATTAACTTCATTGTCAATTTCTTTTGGACCATAATCAACTTGCATATCTGTGACTTTTGCTTTAAGCCATTGGTCGGATTCCTGTGTAATATCCACAAATTCAACTAGTTTTGCCTTTTCTTTAGGCGAAAGATTGGATACTAACCGGTTACATAACTTAAAGTTCCCCTTGGTTCTAGCATCGCGAATCTGTTTAATAAGTTTCTTCATTAAACTATTAATAACGGAGTCATTTAATTTTGTATCAACAACGGGGTTCTTTGTTATTAGGTCATCATTAGGTGTTACTTCATCTTTCCCACACTTAGGCATTTTATTATTGTTAAGAACTACCGTTGGAGTTGGTAAAACAATATGATTTTTACCAATCGTTTTTGTTGGTTCAACGGTTTTGGTTGGTGGAGATTTAGACTTTCGACTCACAAAGGTGATCGATTTTTCATTATTACGAAGTGTCATTCTACCCTCTCTTACATCAAATAACGCCCCGGTGGATGCTAAGAATGGTCGACCTAAAATTAGAGGAATGTTTGGGTCATCTTCTATGTCAATGACAATAAATTCGACTAGAAAGGTTAAATTACCTACTTGAACGGGTAGGTTGTCAGCAATTCCAACTGGGTGCCTAATGGTTTGATTAAAGAGTCGAACACTCATTTCTGTTGGACTTAACTCACCTACTCCTAATCTCTTATATAATGAAAGAGGCATAACACTCACACTCGCACCTAAATCTGCTAGTGCATCATACATGACACAATCACTAAGTAGACAAGGAACAATAAATTCACCTGGATCACCTAACCTGGGTGGAGGTTTTGGTGGAACTGTCTTCATCGGGTTTATCTTTACGGTTTTTGTTTCTTATACTTTCTTATTCTTCTTCTTCTTCTTTCCAGAGGTATCACAAACTTTATTACCTATTACTTTCTCATACTCAACTCCTTTTCTTGGAAACGGGATGGGTGGTCTGTATGGTGCCACCACTAGCTTTACATACTCGGGTGGTGGTGGTGTTGTATCATCGTTACTCACATCAAAAACCTTCCCATCTTCTGATGCTGGTTTTTCAGAATTTGTTGACACCATATTAACATTCTCATTTCGAGGATTTACTTCAGTATTACTCGGTAGCTTTCCTTGTTCCCTCTCACTCATCATGCTAGCAAGAGTACATACGTGTTTTTCTAGATTCAAAATGGAAGCTTTTTGAGTTCTTAATGATTGATCAAACCTCTCATTTGTTTGGGTTTGAGATGTAATAAATTGTGTTTGAGATTCCATTAGCTTTGCCATCATTTCTTCTAGATTTGACTTTTTCTCTTCGGTTTGTTGCGGTGGTTTATACAAGTTAGGTCTTTGTTGATTGACAATGTTGTTTTGAGTTAGTTGGTTATTCGGACCTTGTTGGTGGTACGAGTTATTGTTGGGTCCATTTAGATTGTAAAGAATGTTTTGATTTCGATTAAAGTTTGGCCTTGGCGGTTGATAATTATTTTGATAATTATTTCCCGGCCTTTGGTTCATGTAGGAAACATTCTCCCATTGTTCCATCGTTTGTTCAATATGATAATCTTTCGTTAAGTGTGGTCCACCGCATTGCTCACAACTAATTCGTATTGAGTGAATATCTTTAGTCATCTTTTCCATTCGTCTCTCGAAAGCATCTATCTTTGCGAAAACAGAATTAAAGTCATGGCTAGAATCGGCTCTAGCCGCTTTAGATGAACGAAAGATATCTTTTTCCCGGTGCCACTCATGTGAGTGGGAGGCTGTGTTATCAATAATTTTGTGAGCTTCGGTAGCGGTTTTCTTCATAATGGAACCACCAGCTGCTGTGTCGATGTCTTTTCATGTAGCAACGTCGCATCCTTGGTAGAATATTTGTACTATTTGATAAGTGTCTAAACCCTGCTGAGGACATCCTCTTAACAACTTTCCGAATCTTGTCCACGCCTCATATAGAGTTTCATTTGGCTTTTGTGTGAACGTAACAATTTCTCCTTGAAGACTCACGGCTTTAGATGCCGGAAAGAATCTTTTAAGAAATTTCTCAACTAAAACATCCCATGTGTCAATCGCCCCTTCAGGTAATGATTCTAACCAATCTTTGGCTTCTCCCTTTAAAGTCCAGGGAAATAACATGAGATAGATCTGTTCATCCTCAACTTCTATGATTTTGAATAGAGTACAGATCCTATTATAGGTTCGAAGATGTTCGTTTGGATCTTCTTTTGGCGTACCACTATATTGGCATTGATTAGTTACCATGTGTAGGATTTGTCCTTTGATTTCATAATCTGATGCATTAACATCTGGCTTAATAATGGCGTGACCTTGGCCAGTGCGTTTAGCCCTCATTCGGTCTTCCATACTTAGAGGTTCCAGATTTTCCATAATTAAAAGGCACTAGAATATATGAACGGCGTCGCAAAATTCTAAAGCGCCTAAATCTTAATTCTAAAGAAAAGAGCACTTAAGTGATTTTACGGCAAAGTCTTAAAAGCTAAAAATCTACGGCAAATTTATAACTACGAAAATAATATTACGAACGATAAATATACAAATTACGAATTAAACGATTAAAAAGTATAAATTATAACTAAAATGATAAAAATAAAATTTTATAAAAATATTATTTTTATAAAAATATAATCCATATATGTAAATAATAAATACAAAAACTTAAAATACAAATTTAAAAACTAAAACTAAATATTATTAAATATAAACCCTAATTAACTTAAATAATAATAATTATATTTAACCCTACAGCGTAATTAATGCGATACTAGGTTCAGCCTGTCAGACTTATCATGCGACCGCATATTTTTGAGCGTTGGGGTCATGCGATCGCATGGCCCAGGAATTCCAGAACTGAATCGGGCTTCAAACAGGTTCGGTCCAATTTCTATTTTATTTATTATTTGATTTTTATATTTTCTGATTATTAATTTTTATAAAATAATATATAGAAAAGTTATATAAAATAAAAATAAACTTATATTTTAAATCTAAATAATGTACTTGTTAATATTATATATAAAATCTTAAAAATATACATATATATATATATATATATATATATATATATATATATATATATATATATATATATATATATATATATATATATATATATATATATATATATATATATATATACATACACATATATATAAATTTTTTTAACGCTTATAATAAATAATAAAATATTTTTACGAAATAATAAATAATATATTTTTATAAAAATATAGTTTTTCACCGAGTCCCCGGCAGCGGTGCCAAAAACTTGATGTGTACGAGGTGTAGTACGAAATACTATTATTTTTAATACGAAATACTACGAAATATTAAACAAGCTTTATTAATTTACGGATGGGATATACCTAAACCTTGCTACAACACTTATAGGCAGTGTACCTAATCGTAGAGTAGTGTAGTTTTTAGTAAGTCCGGTTCGTTCCACAGTGAGACGGCTTATTGCGTACACTATATTTTTAAACAATTATATTTGTATGTATGTATGTATATATATATATATATATATATATATATATATATCATGTTTGCGTGTGTGGATATAACCGGAATTCGATCTAAAGAAGAGTTCGACTCCCCTTGATCTGGTTCGGTTGGAGAGTGTGAGTTATTCAGAATGTCTTCATGTTGCTCTACCTCGTCAACATCGGTGTATTGTTCTTCTGAGGATGCGTCTGATGAACGGGTTTCGTTAGTATTCTGATTCTCCACTTTGATACTTGCATGATCAATTTTTATATCCTTAACCTCAGCCTTATTGGTCTTTTTCTTGAAACGAATGATTAAACTGTGATCTGCCGTCTCAAGCCTCATTATTTCTTCATGATGCTCAATGCTTGGAGCGGGTATTGTCGCAGTTTCTTTTACATCTTCCATTTCCTCTTCCTCTTCAGAGTCCTCCTCTTCCTCTATTTCTTCGCTGGGATCCTCTTCTTCCATTTCTGGGTCGTCTACAGACTGTGATTCGACACCCATCTCGATATCGTCGGATGGTGGTGAAGACTCATCATCGGAAGTGATCCGTCTGGTGGAAATAGAAAACATCTCTGCCTGTCCAGAAAGATCGGTTGGTCGTTCAATTTTGAAGGTAACGCTCTCCCCATGTGATCGTAAGATCAAGGTTTGATTGTACACATCAATGACAGTCCTAGCCATTTTCATGAAAGGTCTTCCTAACACCACTGGTGTGTGCAGGTCTTCCTTAATGTCCATCACTACGAAATCCGTAGGATACAAGAATTTGTCGACTTTCACCAAGACGTTCTCAACTATGCCCTTAAGATATCAAATTGTGTGATCGGCAAGTTGGATTGTCATTTTGGTTGGTGACAAGTCTCCTAACTCTAATCTCTGATAGAGAGAGTAGGGGATTAGGTTGATACTTGCTCCTAAATCTGCTAGCGCATGAATGGTTCCAGATTGGTAGATTGAATACGGGAAAACGAATCGGCCCGTATCTCCTAACTTTGGTGGTAAAGAGTTTCTGAGTAATGCAGAGCATTCTTCACTCAGTGGAATTTTGTTAGAGTCTGGTATCCTTTCCTTTGTAGAGAAAAGCCTTCGGATGTATCTCTTCTGGTTGGGAACTTTGGACATGGTGTCCAGGAATCTTCCAACAAGTTTGAAGGAATCAAGCTTAGATGGTTCTTCTTGTAGCCTTCCAGGATAAGGTACGCGAACTGGAGTTTCAGGAGTCAGCTTCTGAGTATATGTCGATTTATTCTTGAGCCTAGTTGACCTTCTCCGTGGTTCTTCCTCTGAGATTACGAAATCCATTTGCTTTGCTTCTTCATTGTGGAGATTTTGGATAGTATTACTTGGCAATCTTCCATGCGGTCGGGTTTCAAGGCATTGTGATAACTGTCCGAGCTGCGTTTCCAAACTTTTGAGCAGAGCCAATTGATTTCTCATTAGTATCTGCGTATGATCTTGTCTGGTTGCAGTTCTCTGATTTAACTATTGTTGCCCCTGAATTAACTGAGTTGACGGATCATCAGCTCCGAGAGTGGGGTTAGTTGCTTTTGTAATGTGGGTGGTAGGGGAATTTTCCTCAACTAGGGGACCAGTGAGTGGGAGTGGTTGATCGTAGGTCAATTGAGATTGTTGGGCTAGATAAGGTGGAGAGGGATAGCGAAAAGGTTGATTGCTTCGCTGAAATTGATTAACCCTAGGTGGTTGATTGAATTCGGGATTTGGTGAGCGACCTGGGTATTGGACGTAACAGACTGAACCGTCAGGATTTTCGTACTCAACTTGATATTCTTCAGTAGGTTGCAGGTTGGTACAATTAACACAAGCCTGTGCTTGGTTAACCTACTGCGGCTGCGTCTTCAGTTCTCTGAGTTGTTTAGCAAGAGATACCATCCTATCCGTGAGGGATTTGATGGCCTCCGTTTGATTGTTAAGTGCAAAGAGTGGGGCAGATGATGAAGTTGTTTCACCCCTGTTCCAGTCATGATGATGCATTGTCATGTTCTCGAGCAATTCCCATGCTTCGTCTGCGGGTTGATTCATCAGATTCCCTTGAGCTGCTGCATCGATTGTCGTCCTATGATTTACCGTAAGATCATTGTAGAAGGTACATGATGTGTGGTGCGAGGTGGTACGTGATAGTACTATATTTTACTACGAAATACGTTACAAATTACACAAGTTTTAATTATTTATTTACAAATGGGATATACCTAAACCTTGCTACAACACATAGGCAGTGTACCTAATCGTAGAGTAGTATAGTTTTTAGTAAGTCCAATTCGTTCCACAGGGAGCGGGCTTATTGCACACTATATTTTTAAACAACTATATTTGTACAAAATATATATAATTATATATAATAATATATAAAAGGGGGTTTACCATTTAATGACCGGTTTGTCGATTTATATTTTAAGCGAAGCGTATAGTAAATGACGATATTTAAATAACAATATAAAATAAATAACAATAATTAAAATGACAATAAATAAAAGTACGAGGAAAAATGAAATAAAACATATTATGCTTATTTAAACTTCCGTAACCATGATGTTTGACGTTTTGATTTTAATTTATTGTCCTGGGTTAATTGTCCTTTGTCCTGGATGTATTTGAAACCTATCTGGTTTTTGTCCATAATAGTTCATCGGTCATAATTATAAACTGCTCGGCAAATTTAACCTTATACCCGAAGTCAAATATTCCAACTAACTGGGGATTCGAACTGTAACAAGGTCTTAATACTTTGCTTAATGAATACACCAGGTTATCGACTGTGTGTAAACCAAGGTTTTAATATTTTGTTAACAATTACACCAATTACCCTTGAATGTAATCCACCCCTGTTTTAATGAGTCCATTGACTATTAATCCATCCCCGTGTCCGGTCAAATGAACAATAATTCGTACTTATAAATATCCCGCCCATCGTGTCCGATTAAGCGTATGTGGTTATATATAGATACGTCAAATCATAACCTTTATATTAAATTAACGAGGTATCGTTAATTTAATATAAAGCCCATTAATAGCCCATAGTCTAATTTCCACAAGTGTCGTTCTTTTGTCCAAACCCCAGTTATGGTACAAAACCCAATTACCCCATCTCTAATATTTAGCTTAACATCATGATTACTTCGGCTCAAATAAGCATAATAATAACTTAAGTACGAGACATTAATTTAAAAAAGAGAACATAGCTTACATTGATTATTTATCGCGTAGTGTTACACGGACAGAGCTCCGACTTTAAAACCCGTAAAATAACCTTTACATAACCCGAACTAATCTAATATAACACTAATCTATATTATATATATATATTATATTTATTTATATTATACTAGGGAGTATTATTATTATTATTTTTTTATTTTTACTCGCAAAATTCGTGACCTTTTATAGGAGTTTTGATTTCTGACAGCTCCGCGAGTCGTGGAGTTTTTAGCCTTCAAACTCCGCGAGTCGCGGAGTTTGAAAATCCAGCTCAGGATCATTTGTCTCATAGCTTGTCGACATAATTTTTAAATATATATAATATATAAATAATTTATATAATTATTTAAATATTATATTATATTCTTGTGCATAGTTGACTTGTAATTTTTGGTCCGTTGCGTCGGGCGTTGATAGTTGACTCATGTCCCGGTTCCGGATTTTCAAACGTCCTTGCGTACAATTTAATATCTTGTACTTTGCGTTTTGTAACTTGTACTCTTGTCATTTTTAGACGTTTTTCATCAATAAATTGAACCTTTTGAATTGTATCTTGAACATTTGAGCTTTTTGGATGTTTGTGTCTTCAAATCTTTGTTTTCGCCTTTTGTCTTCGCACTTATTTATTTAAACAATTACAATGAAAATATAATACAATTACATATGAAAACCTATTATTTAGGAGGGATATTGCTATGAAATATATGTTCCTTTTTAGCCTTATCAAACATCCCCACACTTGAGCGTTGCTTGTCCTCAAGCAATACAGAACTTGAAATAAAAACATACATGAATCACTTTTTTATTCATCACACTTTGTACATCAGTGATTTTGATATGGTGGTATAAACAATGATAGTAACGATAGAACCATGGTTAAAGGTGGGTGTGTCATCCACAGTTGCCTCGGGTTTAGGTCAACGACACTTGCAATCAAATAGCCGATTTACTTTCGGTTCCCAAAGCAAAGTGCACATTTGAAAGGCGGTTTACAGTCCCACATGACTATGA
Source organism: Rutidosis leptorrhynchoides (assembly GCF_046630445.1). Lineage (NCBI taxonomy): Eukaryota > Viridiplantae > Streptophyta > Magnoliopsida > Asterales > Asteraceae > Rutidosis > Rutidosis leptorrhynchoides. The sequence continues at coordinate 13,950,223 of NC_092341.1, forward strand.
AAATTTAGATCCGTTAGGAAATTGGATCTTTATGAAAACATTTGATCTTTTAAAAATTCAATCTAGCTTTTACCCTAGACACATTTTCCGGAATAACCCTTCACCGGTGTTTGCAAAATATTTTTGTGGGTTGTGTGGGTTTCAGATTTGAAAATTTTAGCTCAACACTTGTGGTTTTGTGTCACCCACTTGCTAACCTTGTATTAGGAAAGCAACATGTCCAGTATACTTGTCCCGTATATTACCTTTCGGCAAACTACCGTCCGGTTGTAAAGGAAAGCGATGAACAAGAAACTGTTAAGGCAATGTCTAATGACATGCATTCAATTATGGTCTATAACGTGTCGGACGCAATTACTATCCTTTGTAGGAGCAATAGTAAAGATCATCCTATAATTTTTTCGGTCTGGCACAAGGTCCTGTCTTTGACCATGCTATGCAACCACCGTTCTTACGGTTGACACCCGATTTGGTTCAGGTGACCTAATGAATTCCAGGTGAATTCCTAGGATTTTACGTTCAATGGTAATGAACGCATTGAAAATAGGTTTTCAGAAAACAAATCGGTTTTAATTTTGATCAAAATATTTTCTCGTTCAAGCTCAAGTTTAGATATCATTGAATTCCATGAGTTTGTAATTCTCAATCTTTAAGGTCAATCTCAAGGATTGAGTAATATCAGGCTTAAAAGCTGATTTTTAATCTTTAAGGAGATTATCCTTTCTGGGGATCTGATTCATTAGTCTTATCAAGCTAATTTGCACGGTGCCCCCCATTGTACGAGATAAATCCTTCTCATGGTTAGGATAAATCTGACCACCTGGCGACCCTGTTTGATGCTGAGGTCCGTGGATTTCCTGCTGATTTTAGAGATGACTTTTCTAGAATTTTCGTCAACCTACAGCTGGTCTGGACGACAACTTCATGACCTAAATCAAGAAGCGCGTGTCTTTTTCGGAAGACTTTACTTCCTTTTAATGATGGAATTGATTCATCGTGTAGATCCATTTTTTTCTTTTCTTTCATCGGGTAAAACAGTTAATTTAGTCCAAAACAAAAGCACCTGCAATAACTTTACGGAAACATGTGATAGATAGTTTTTAATTGAATAACTTGGTACATTCTCCCACACTTGGCTTTTTTCATGCGTCTTTTTATATCTTAATAAATAAATTCAAGCGTTTTAGTTGTTTCTCAATTTATGTCCTTTCCGAGGTAACGATAATTTCGGCATTAACACCTAGTTTTATCGTTCATAAATATGTATAAACATGATTTTGAATTCATTTAGTTTAAAATTTTTCAAATTTTCATAAAATTTAGAAAATAAGCCAAGTATAAACCCGAGAGAATTTATAACCCTTCCCCACACTTGAGATCATGCAATGCCCTCATTTGCATGAAATCGGACTATAATTATAAATTCACGAGGGTGATAAGTGTAGAAAAGTGATAAAAAAATACCCATTTTGTAATTACAAAGCTCATCGAATGATAGATGGCGCGCCTCATCGTTCATTCCTTCTTGTTTTATCACACATGTTTTTCTTCAAAAACGGTTGCTTTTCTAAACTGTTTGCTAATATTTGAAAATGCGTCTTTTACCCTTACTTATTATTCATGTTTATTTAACGAGTTATGCACTAACCCGAACCCCTAATTTAACGTTAAGTGGGGTTAGACTTCCCCATACTTAGCTGACGACATGTGAAGTCGGTAGAATAAGTTCCACGAATTAGAATAGTGAGCCAGTTATTTACATCTCGGGTGGTATATATTATATCAATGGGTTTAAAGTTTAGACTCGCCCGATTGTCACTACTTAATTCTTTTTTAAGTGTAGCTTTTAGTAAATGGATATATCTCTTTTCTGGTTCTTGGTCAAATGGATCGATATACACCGACATACATATTTCTATAGGGTGGACAATTCCTAATATTTCCTACCTTTTATTCTCGTGATCAAAGTTTTCACCTCTATTACCCGATTGGGTGAAATCCGAGGTGTCATTATCTATTACAGCTCGTAGTTCATCTTCGGTAGATGACTTGTCTATTGAGAATATTGGGTTGGAAGGTTGTGGAATGGTGAATTTCGGGATTGGAGTAGATTCTTCTTCATGAACGGTACTTATCGGTCCCACCACTTTGGTCTCGGGGGTAAAGTTTTTAACGTTATCGTTTTCCCAAGAGTACCAATTTGTCACCCTTACTTCTTCTTTATCCATTGATGGATCGATGATTTCGTCGGTAGAGGCTAATGTGTCGATATGTTGTGAAATTGGTAAGACTGAATAAAAAGTATCATCGGGATAGTTTGTGATTTCGGAGCTCTCGAATTCATCAAAATTCGATGATATGAGATTTTCTTGCACACGACTCCTCAGATCAACAGGTGTGTAGTCTGATAGAGTTTCAGCTTGCCGGTTTACAAACTCTCTCATTTGTTCATTTTGAGCATTGAGTTCTTCGAGTTTGATTTTCATATTGTCTAATAAATTTTCAGACACATAATTTTCCTCGTCTACTGGTTGTTGAGTTTGGAAATATTCTTGGGAATAATCCCAATTAGAATTGTATTCCTCATAATCATTCCATTCAGGTTCTATGGGTTCATAATTTTCCATAGGAACGTAATAATAACATTCCCATGTTGAGTGATAATCTCCACAGATTTCACAACCAGTTATTGTTTCGTCATTCGTGATCCAAGATTGATCGAACGAATTGTCATCAACACTCGTTTGAGAGTATTGATTTAATTGATTTTGGAGTTCAAAAAGAGTTTCCATAGCCAAAATTTTCCATTTTATTGCGATGGCCAAATTTTAGCTACAATGTGGTGCATTTACTAATTATCCTATTAGTTATAAAAATAGAAAAACTTATATAAGTTGTCCAATTAATAGACTTTTCTGCTTTTGCCCACGTTTCGAATAGCCAATAGATGCAGCAGGGAGCCAGAACCCTTTAAATTGGAAGCTCACAACTCAGCCACTAACAAATCCAACTATTACTACGAAGTAGAAAATTTGGATGTCTATCAATTTAACCGCTTAAAATAATTTTTCGTTTTGAAATTTTAGAGAAGAAATAGAGAAAATTTCTAAGTCCTAAAAACTAGCGTGTCGAGAAATAAGAAAGAAAAAGAGTACGCGTCGAAAAACGTCGAAAAATAAAAATAAGAAAGATAGCGCGAAAAAATGGCGTCGCAAAATTCTAAAGCACCTAAATCTTAGTCTAAGGAATAAGCACTTAAGGAATTTTACGGCAAAGCCTAAAAATCTAAAAATAAAAATAAGCTACGGCAAAACTAAATTTAAAATTAACTACGAACGATAAAAATAAAAATATTACGATTACACTAAATAAAAGGATACAAAATATAAAAATAAAAAGTGATAAAATTACTTATTTTTATATTTATTTTATAAAAGTATTAAATTTTATATATAATAAAACTAATTATAATACAAAATACAAATTAATTTAAAAACTAAAACTAAATATTAATAATAATAAATTAAATAGGGTTTATAAATAATAATAATTAATAATATTCCGTAATTAATGCGAAATAGGGTTTCTGGTCAGGCTGGTCAGGGCGGCTCCGCGAGTCGTGGAGTTTTAAGCCTGCAAACTCCGCGAGTCGTGGAGTTTGAAAAATGTTTTTTTTTTTTTTTAATTTTATATTGTTTTTCTAAAATGATATAAAAATATATTTATACAAAAATAAATTAAAAATATATCGTTTCGCCGGTTCCCTGGCAGCGGCGCCAAAAACTTGATGTGTGGTGCGAGGTGGTACGTGATAGTACTATATTTTACTACGAAATACGTTACAAATTACACAAGTTTTAATTATTTATTTACAAATGAGATATACCTAAACCTTGCTACAACACTATAGGCAGTGTACCTAATCATAGAGTAGTATAGTTTTTAGTAAGTTCGGTTCGTTCCACAGGGAGCGGGCTTATTGCACACTATATTTTTAAACAACTATATTTGTACAAAATATATATAATTATATATAATAATATATAAAAGGGGGTTTACCGTTTAATGACCGGTTTGTCGATTTATATTTTAAGCGAAGCGTATAGTAAATGACGATATTTAAATAACAATATAAAATAAATAACAATAATTAAAATGACAATAAATAAAAGTACGAGGAAAAATGAAATAAAATATATTATGCTTATTTAAACTTCCGTAACCATGATGTTTGACGTTTTGATTTTAATTTATTGTCCTGGGTTAATTGTCCTTTGTCCTGGATGTATTTGAAACCTATCTGGTTTTTGTCCATAATAGTTCATCGGTCATAATTATAAACTGCTCGGCAAATTTAACCTTATACCCGAAGTCAAATATTCCAACTAACTGAGGATTCGAACTGTAACAAGGTCTTAATACTTTGCTTAATGAATACACCAGGTTATCGACTGTGTGTAAACCAAGGTTTTAATATTTTGTTAACAATTACACCAATTACCCTTGAATGTAATCCACCCCTGTTTTAATGAGTCCATTGACTATTAATCCATCCCCGTGTCCGGTCAAATGAACAATAATTCGTACTTATAAATATCCCGCCCATCGTGTCCGATTAAGCGTATGTGGTTATATATAGATACGTCAAATCATAACCTTTATATTAAATTAACGAGGTATCGTTAATTTAATATAAAGCCCATTAATAGCCCATAGTCTAATTTCCACAAGTGTCGTTCTTTTGTCCAAACCCCAATTATGGTACAAAACCCAATTACCCCATCTCTAATATTTAGCTTAACATCATGATTACTTCGGCTCAAATAAGCATAATAATAACTTAAGTACGAGACATTAATTTAAAAAGGAGAACATAGCTTACATTGATTATTTATCGCGTAGTGTTACACGGACAGAGCTCCAACTTTAAAACCCGTAAAATAACCTTTACATAACCCGAACTAATCTAATATAACACTAATCTATATTATATATATATATATTATATTTATTTATATTATACTAGGGAGTATTATTATTATTATTTTTTTATTTTTACTCGCAGAATTCGTGACCTTTTATAGGAGTTTTGATTTCTGACAGCTCCGCGAGTCGTGGAGTTTTTAGCCTTCAAACTCCGCAAGTCGCGGAGTTTGAAAATCCAGCTCAGGATCATTTGTCTCATAGCTTGTCGACATAATTTTTAAATATATATAATATATAAATAATTTATATAATTATTTAAATATTATATTATATTCTTGTGCATAGTTGACTTGTAATTTTTGGTCCGTTGCGTCGGGCGTTGATAGTTGACTCATGTCCCGGTTCCGGATTTTCGAACGTCCTTGCGTACAATTTAATATCTTGTACTTTGCGTTTTGTAACTTGTACTCTTGTCATTTTTAGACGTTTTTCATCAATAAATTGAACCTTTTGAATTGTATCTTGAACATTTGAGCTTTTTGGACGTTTGTGTCTTCAAATCTTCGTTTTCGCCTTTTGTCTTCACACTTATTTATTTAAACAATTACAATGAAAATATAATACAATTACATATGAAAACCTATTATTTATGAGGGATATTGCTATGAAATATATGTTCCTTTTTAGCCTTATCAGTACATATTTGGGCTGACCGTTCTAGCTGGTGATTAGGGCATTTCTTCAGCAGGGTTTTGAATCGCTCCCATGCAGTGTAAAGAGATTCATCATAACTTTGCTTGAAGTTAATGATGTCATTCTCCAGTTTGGTTTGTTTAGAAGGAGGGAAATATTTGGTTAGCAATTTAGTAGCCATCTCCGTCCATGACGTGATGGAATCTTTTTTCAGTCCTTCGAACCAAGTTTGAGCATGATGAGTGAGAGAATAGGGGAACAAGTATAGCCGGACTATATCTTGTCCTATCCCTGGCTGTTTGTAGGAGTTCAAAAGAGATATGAATTTATCAAGGTGAGAATTAGGATCGTCATTCGGTAATCCATGAAACTGACAGCTATTCTGAATGAGCTGGATGACGTGATGTTATAACTCAAACGAGTGTCCTTGAATCTCTGGAAATCTGATTGGTCCTCCTCGACCTTCAATCGAGGGTTTGATGTTTTCTGCTAAAGTAACGCGTAACGCCATTTGATTTCTGATTCGTGCTTCCTTGCGTGCTTTAGAGATTATTGCGTTTGGATCAGGTACGAATAACAACGGCCCTGGTCTAGATCGGGTTTGGGTCATACACTGGGTATGCCTTTTTGTTTTTAATTTTTCGCAAATAAGCTTAATTATAATAAGCTAAACTAATCTAATCTAATTCTAGGATAATCTAATTCTAAGGTAATCTAATTTAATCTAAGGTAATATAACCTAATTTAATCTAGGGTAGTCTAATTTAAGGTAGTCTAATTTAATTAACTATCTATCCTACGGTTGAATATGTTTTTGGTTCTGGCTACTGATTCCCTGGTATTTTGGTAACAGAGCTCCGCACGAACTATTCAACAAACCAAGTGACCAGGCCGACTACAGAGAGGCAGGATCCTTTTGGTCCCAATATAACTGGCGACTGTTCGGAAAATCCAATAACCAAGTCCATATATAATTGTCTTTCTTAGACACCACTAAATGCTTGTGAATAAGTTTGATAGAGAGAAGTATTGCCTGATACCAGTTCCCCGGCAGCGGCGCCAAAAACTTAGTATCCTCCCGTGATATGGCCGAAACGGACGATTTTTATTCGCGCGGTGTCGTCAGGCCGCGGCTCGCCAGGATCAGCCACTCGTGGGAGGAAGGTACTGTTTTAAATTTATATTTTGCGGGGCCTAAATCTTACTACTCTTTATAAGTAAGGGAAGTATGACCTAGAGTCGTATTTTTGAGATATCAGTAGAATCGAACCTATATTTAAGCCTAAGATAGTTAGGGAGTAGTGAATATTTATTTTTGGGTTTTCTAATTTATAAGACAGATAAAGTAAATGCGATAAAATTTGTAATTCAGATAAGGTTAAAGTGAGTGCATACTATAACTTCATCAGTTATTCTGCCGAAATTATGGAATGCTGGCTCATGAATAGACAGAGGTCCTGTATTCATTATACTGGTCCTAAACACCCCTGTCTTAAGACAGGTCATTGGGTACTGCGTTAGGCTTGAAGATTCTGAATAGACAGCAACGTCCCTTACCCCCGACGCCCATGCAGTCTGACTACAGGCATACGGCTCATCCAATTGAGCGACTCGGTTGGGTGACGTATTAACATTCCGAAATGGTCTAAACTTTCTTAAGCATAATAGAATACATGGTTTACCATATCCGAGAGACGTGATGTGTTGCAATGCTTTCGTTAATGATTGGTAAAAGATAGTTAGGCCCTTAAAAAGAGTTCAACCATAAAGAACACCATGGCCAAGTCAAGCTGACTTCCATGAACATGTTCGGTTATCCTAACGGTCCAATCCTTTATGTGTCTAAACAAACAGTTTCTTAATTAACTAAGAATCCCTCAAGTGGGGTGCAATGCTTGAGATCGCATTATGGTGCAGTGTATTGGTCAACACTAACCGGGTTCCATGGCCTTACTTAGCAGAGGTACAGCTTACAACAACCGCTGTGCTTCAGCGTGCACGTACAAAGTTTATATGCTTGGTGACTACACTAGCATGGTCTAGGACCGACAATGTACTAAGGGTCTAGTCAGATGTTTCACTACGAAAGAGTCCTCAGTCGGAATCCAAAGCTCGATAGACTTACTACAACCGGTGTGCCTCGGTCGATCTTACGTTGTATCCGATAGACTTCTCTTACCAAGGGGTGACACAAATAGTGTACTCCCAATAACAGAGCCTATAACTACGTTCTATTAGTTGGAAAAGTGATTAAGTTTAAAGCATAATCGGAAAGCATTTCAACAGCATACACAGACCATAATATTATTTCGGCATTATAACTGCTTACATCATAGCAAACACTAAAGATAACTACTCGCTAATCATGGCAACAATATCATAAAACATTATATAAGATAAAGGATAGAAGTACCGGTAGATTAAACGAGTTCCAAATAAAAAAGTGACAACTTCAAGACTCCAGACCGCTCCTAATACAATCTTCAGCGTTCTTCTTCGGGTACTAGGTTTCCCGCACGGAGTCGAAGGCCTTGAGAGTATGACTAATATTATACAAGAGAGAGAAAGAAGTGAATTGAAGTGTGTGTTGGAATGAATGACAAAGCCCCTTTAAATAGACTAGGAATTTGCCAAAATACGGCTGGCTGGCCGTTTGGCAGCCCGTTTGGTGGCCCGTATTTGGCAGGCCGTTTGCTTGGCAGCACGTATGGCAGGCCGCTTGGTGAGCCGTATTTGGAAGGTCGTTTCCATACTGGCAGGCCGTATGGCAGGCCATATGGCAGGGCGATTTTGTTGCTGGTCAGCCTTGATTCACCGGATCATAACTTGATTTCTTGTCTTTTACCGTTTTCGCTCTAGAATCTTCATTTTAGCTCCGATTCTCTTGATTCTTTTTGCACCGCCTTCGTAATTACTTGTTCTTCAATTCTAACCGACGAAGTAGGTATTTTGCCGATAAAGTTCGAATCTTTCTTGTTTTTGGGCCTTAATACCGGGGTAAAAACGTGACTTTTTAGCTGATATCATACCGGCTGGAGATTTCAAGTTTTTTAGTCTAAGTAAAGATGTGAACTGTGCTATAAGAAGGTCAGCTACTGACAACTTGTTCTCATCTTTCGAGATTGTGACGGGTTTGTGTAAACCAGGTTTTAATTGGCCAAATAGAGGACCTATTATCATCAGAGAGGAGAATATTCAAGATCAATACCGTCAAATGATGAGGGTCATTAAGAGAAATGTTATGTTTCGAGAGGAAAATGATGTGAAACTTTATGTAACTGAAGTTTTAATCCTGATGTGTTTGATCAGTCAAATATCGATAAATTTTGCGTATGTCATAGCTAATCGCAGGGTAGGGCTACCAGCAGCTGCTAGAAGAGGTCTGCCCTATGGGATGTTGCTGAATAATTTATTTGCTGATGAGGAAGAGTTGGTGTATCCAACTGATGAAGAGGAGGTGGAGGCTCAGATTTTGTATGCCGCTTAAATGTTTTATTTCAAGTTGTGTATGTAATTATCTAGGTCTTTTGTTGGTGCACGATAAGTCCCTAGATATTTCATTACTTTTGAATGCTACTTTATGGTTTGTAACTTGGACAATTGGACTTTGAGTTTGGTTACAATTGTTTGTACTTTAATGTTTAATATTACAAACTGTGTTTTGCTAGAATCTAGTGGAAGCTTGGACCAGATCAGGATTCTCGATCCGAGGTGGATTCGAAATCTCTGCAAGGAGGACATCAAGGTGTTGCGAAGACACCCGATCTTCCATTAGCTGCAAAACATGGAACAAGCCATTCAGTTCAACAGGACTGTTCTTACATGTTATGCTTTTGATATTCATGCTTAAAGTTTATTTTCAGATAATAAACTGTTGAACTCTGGACTTGAACGTTTTATTTTACACTTTATTTCGATATGGTTGTAATAACGTGACGTGAACGTTTTATCTGTTTGTGATTAGATTTGCTAGATTGCGTGACTGTTTGACTATTTGCAGGTGAAAGTGATTTTATTGATCTGTTTTAATGAACTGGGTCTTGGGGGAGTTTGTTGGTGCATTATAGTCCCCAAGTTCATTACGATCAATTTGGAATGCTTTAATGTTTAACTTTCTCTGTTGGAATGCAACCGCATGGTTGCAGGTATGCAACCGTATGGGTACACAGTGCAACCGCACGGTTGCAGGGGTGCAACTGCACGGTTGCACATGCTGTGTATATATATATAGGGAATCACGAGTTCATTTATTAGGTTAACGTTCCTAGCCTCACCTAAATGTCCAAATCGATTCCCTGGTCATCTAGCATTCATCTAGGTCGATCTTTAACACCCTAAAGTCGTTTATTACCAAAAGATCAAAGTATCATTGTGTGTATTGAGTATAAAACCATATATCGAGATTTTTCGCACTCGATATAGAAGATTAGATCGTTTAATCCTGTTTACACGATCCTACACATAATGAGAAAGACCGAGCATTTAGCTCATTCTCTATATAATTTCCTTTTAGTTATTGCAACTTTTAAAACCAATTTTCTAGTTCACCAGCCACATGATGATCGAGAGCACTTTTGGTAAAATCGGGCCTATTTCCGTCATAAAATTATGGATTTTTCAAAGGTATTCCTTCATTTCCTTCCTTGATTCATTTTCGAAAACAAAGGTTGTTATGGATTTGAACGGTTCTTGTGTGTTCGGTTGTCCCATCTATGTGGGATGAACTTTAAGAAGACGTGGAAGTAGGGGAAGTGATCCTTGCCACTCAAAGCTCCCTTTCGGCCCTCTATTTTGATGCATGCTTCAATCTAACAATGTGGTTAACGATCAGTTGAATCTTAGCATTCTCTTAGTTAACTAGGCTCCACTGGTTGACAAGAAGGTTAAGAAATTTTTGGTGCAACGTAATGTTTTGGTGTCTTATGTTTGTAAAGTGGGTTCATTTACGTATGTTCTTATTTGATCGAATCCAGAGAGTTACTCGAAAGTCATCTTCTCCTGTTTGGCTCGACAGTTTTTGTCCTTATTTCTCCTTTTACAAAAAAGGCAGCAAGCTTCTTTCAGTTTGTTTGGATCGTGATAAGAGGAGTTCCTGAAAGTTTCGTGACGCCTTAGAATATTCATACGATAGCTGGTCATTTTAGTCACGTTATATCCGTTGCCAAGTCTTCAGTTCAGTTGGGTAACATACGCTCCCTTTATACCTTTGTTAAGTCGATTCATGTTAAAAACATTCACGAGTTGGTTGAGTTGGACTTGAATGATTGATATCACTCAAAAAGTCGATTACGTTTGCCTTGTAATGAGGTCGACAGAACGAGTTTCAAGAGGGCACTAGTTATTTAATTTATATGTGCTGGGCTTAATTTATTCTTCCTTCCTATAGGTTAGAAAGGGCAAATATGATCTAGGGTCGTTCCTTGCGCGGTCGAATTTGAAACGGAACTTATTTAGATAATTTAGTAATTAAGATGGGGGTTTGTACACAATTTATTATCCAAGACAAGTGGCCAAGTACACCTTGTGTGGAGAGGCAGGATCCTTTTGATCCCAAAAAATTGGCGACTGTTCGGAAAATCCAACAACCAAGATACACCACATTATCTGGAATATCAAATTGTGTAAAGGCAATAGTTGGGTTGAATTGTTTATATAATTGTAATTAAAATATTAAAGATAAAAATTTAAAGTAAGCTAGCTAGCATGCAACAGCTGAGGACAGAGAAGACGTGGTTCACCATGATTTAAGATAATGTAGTGTTGGAATGATTGCGAGACACTCCTTGGATATATATACCTTGGTGTAAACACTATATTCTCTACTAATTAATTTCTCGATTAGCATGTCACGAGGAACTAGTTATCATGATTCTGATCGGATGGACTATGCTCAATTCCCGACGCTTATCCGGTTAAGGATATAAGCGAACCATATTGGATACAATGCATACCTCGAGCGCACAAATAAAGTAGGATAGTCATATAATGTTATATCCAACCTTTCTTAACACCTCAGTGTATCAACCAAGTGAGTGGTTATGATTGTGTTTCGAGTTCCTTTTGTGACGACCCGGAAATTTCCGACCAAATTTAAACTTTATCATTATATTTTTCCGACACGATAAGCAAAGTCTGTAATGGTGAGTCTCGAAAATTTTGGAACTATGTTCATATAATCGATTACCCTTTGACTGTGCCCGACGATTCACGAACAATTGGTTATAAATAAATATGTATATATATATAAATGTAAGTATATAAAAATAATTTGAAATTTTAACATATAATTTAAACATTAGAATTAAATATGTAAAATATGATACAAAATAATTAATTATGAAAATATATAAATATATGTATGATTTATATTAATAATTATTTGTAATATATATAAAATATATAAATATTAAATAAATGTTATCATATAATATAATATTATATAAATGTAATATTAATATATTAAATGTAATTAAAAGTTAATTAGAGATATTAACTTATTATTATTATATCAGTATTATTAATTAAATTATAATATGAAATTTGATACATTTAATCTGTTATAGTTATTATTGTTATCATTGTTAATATTATTATTATCGGTAAAATTTATGTTATTATAACTAATGATATTATTAGTACCATTAATAATAAAAATATTTTTATTATCATTATTAAAGTCAATGTTAGATATATTATTAATATCAATAGATAATATATAAATATGAAAGTTGATATATATATATATATATATATATATATATATATATATATATATATATATATATATATATATATATATATATATATATATATATATATATATATTGATATATTATTATTAAAATTAGTATTATTGTTATTATTATTAATATTAATATAATTAGTATTATTATTATTATTATTATTATTATAATTAGCATTAATAATATTATTATTATCAATTTCATTAAAAAATTTAATATTGTGACTCATTATTATTATTACTCTTATTATTATTATTATTATTATTGTTATTATTATTAATATTATTATTACTATTAATTGTATTTAGATTATTATTAATATAATTATAATTATTAATTATTAATAATAAATATATAAAATCTCTTGTACGATTTCTTTTTTGGATTCAATTCAATTACACATAACCATCAACTGTATTTGATTTTGTTTGCATCTCTAAAAATGATTTCAGATATCAATCAATCGTACAAATCTTTAAATTTAACAAATTTATATTATTTATTTTGTTCTTGAGAGAATAAAATGTCAAAATCAAATTGCTATATAATTAAGCGAATTGATCAATGAGAGTAGTTAAATCATTCAGCTCGTACATCATTTTCATCAATCAACTGCTACTTGGTATTCCTTAACAATTTAAACAGAAATTTTTAAAAAAAACCCAGGCCGTCCCCTGTTCTTGCTTCCATTCTCCAAAAATTCGATTTCTTAACAAATTTTAAAATCCTTAAATGCAGTTCAGTTAGAAATCAGATGTTTAAACTATCTCGAAGGTTTCAAGGTCCAAATTTAATTATCGAATTCAAATTTTGAAGTCAAACTTAATTTCAAAAAAAGTCAACCTGGTGTTCATCACAAAATTCGTCCTCGTTTTAATGCTTTTGTTGAAATTGATAATTGAGAAAGTTTCTAGGAGGGATTTGAAATATAACTCGTGTTGTAATCTTTGTCTCAAACGTTTTAAAATTCGAGATTGGTGTTTGAGTTTCATGTTTCTTCGCGTTCAACTGATACGACTTCAGTTTCATTTTTTTTATTCTTTTATCTGTTTTAATCACTGAAATAACTTCAATAAGTTATTTCTTATTAGTTAAACCCAAAACCAGTTCGTTATTTCGTTTTTATAATTGTTGGGAGGTTCTTGATCGACTGAAAATAGGGAAGAAGTTGAAGCTAAATAGAAACCATGTTAAATCAAATTAAAACACCATTTGAATCAGATAAACAAAGACAGACGAATGGTGAAAGGTGTAGGCGTTTAACAAGAGGTCTCGGGTTCGAGCCCGACTGGTGGCTGTTAATTTTTTTTTAATCATTTGAGGTAGTTATTCATTTAATTATTTATATATTATTATTACAATTATTAATATTATTATTATTGCCATCATTATGATTATTATTATTAATGTGAAAGGACCCCTTCATATACATTATAAACGATTCGCAATAGTTGATTATATCGCGAGGTATTTGACCTCTATATGATACATTTTACAAACATTGCATTCGTTTTTAAAAGACAAACTTTCTTTGCAACGAAAATTGACGGTGAAAGGACCCGTCCTAATCCATCTGGACGAAGTCACCAACAACTGGTTCCATTGCGATGATCGACTCCAAATACTGTCTTTAAAATGAGCAAATGCACAGCGGAATGTTTCTTTCATACCTGAGAATAAATATGCTTTCAAGTGTCAACCAAAAGGTTGGTGAGTTCATAAGTTTATCATAAAACAATAAAATTCATCATTTTGATAGACCACAAGATTTAAATCCTGCATGGTACAAATGGGCCCGAATCCTATACCCACCTGTAATGTACATGCGATATCTTTTAAATACAGTACACCTTTCTCGTGTACGAAATCATCTTTCATAAATCTTAGTAACCGTACACATATCTCGTGCACAAAAATAACATACACATAATCTATGTATAAAATCATTCTCTCGATACATATCAATTGGTGGCAATTATCATGTCCACATAATTCAATGGTGGCAATTATCATGTCCACATAATTCAATGGTGGCAATTATCATGTCCACATAATTCAATGGTGGCAATTATCATGTCCACATAATTCAATAATAATCCGCAGAACTTCTGTCTGCATAATAATTCATTCGAGGAATGTTTTGCTTGTGTCTATCTCGTCAAACATTTATAAAAGCATTTCATGTATTCACAGTTCAAAATATATTTCAAAAACATTTAATAAAGCAGTTGTAAAAACAAAGCATGTATTCTCAGTCCCAAACATGTAAAGAGTAAATGGGAGCAAATGAAACTCACTTAATGTATTTTGTAGTAAAAATACATATGACGTCATTTAACAAGTGTAGGTCTGGCCTCGGATTCACGAACCTATATCATTTGTACTTTCATTAATGCATATTCTTGTAATCGAACAATTAAATATATATACATATATTATTATTATTAATGATATAATTTTTATATTAGTATTTTATGTATCTCATTATTACTATATAAAATATAACTTTTGTTATGTTATATGTATCAAATATTTTATACGTATATATTTCTTTTGTTTGTTAAAATAGTAATAGTAATTATATTAATATTAAAATAATATTAGTAATGATAAAGATGATAATACTAGTGTTAGTAATAACGATAATAATATTAATGATTTTATTACTAATAATATTAATGATAGTTTTAATGATAAATCTTATAATAATGATAATAATAGTAGTTTTAATAAAATGAAAAGTTTAATATTAACAATAATGAAAATAATAATTTTGATAATATTACATAATACTTAATAATAATTATTATTATAACAATCTTATTACTAATGATATTCTTAATAATATTACTTTTGTTAATAATAATAATAATAATAATAATAAAAAGTTTACAATGATAGTAATACTAATATAGATCATAATAATAATAATTTGGATTATCTTCATAATAATAATAATAATAATAATAATCATAATCATAATAATATTTATAGTTCTAATAATAATAATAATAATAATAATAATAATAATAATAATAATAATAATAATAATAATAATAATAATAATAATAATAATAATAATAATAATAATAATTGTTATACTACCTAATAAAAAGGGATCAGTGGGGGTTTTGTTGGCGGCTACATCAGATCGAGAAGGCAGAAACACCAACGCAGAAGAGAAAAAGAGAGAAAAAAAATCACGATGAGTAGGACCTTCGATTCTTTAATCGGTCAATCGATCACACACAATATCTTGAGATATAATCAGTTATCAATTCATCATCATCGTTCAATCGATTTACGCTCATCCTCATCGTTCGAGCACCAATTATCACAAATAGCAGGTAATCATCATCAATCTTCATCGTATCATTTTCGTGTCATCATAATCATTAATTCATCATAAATTCATCATCATAGTCGTCTCACAATAACAGATTAGTTGCAGGTTCTTGAATGGCAATAGCTAGGGTTTCTAGTTTCCAGGTTTGAAGTGTTCATTTGAAACAGAGAATGAATAGCAGGTTTTGATGATCGATTGTAAAGTGTTGCAGGTTTATCGATGGAGAAACTCGATTATAAAGTTAACACAAAGCAAAGGCAGTTTATAAAGGTTAGATGATCTTTATTTTATTGAATAAATTAGGAATTAATGAACTTAGTTGTGCTTATTAATAAGTAATCTGGTTGTGGTGGTGTGATTGTAAATCGAAAATGAATTTGGGTTGTTTTGATAGGAGAATAGGATAAACAAGTATAGCAGCTTACAATGATGGTGGTGTTTTGAATTGGTTCGACCAAGATGGGTGTTGCAGGTGTGGTTTTTAAATTTTTTTTTATGGTTCTAACAAGTTATGGTAGTATGCAGCAGTTTGTTTTGTGTTGGTGTGAGTTCTTGGCGATTTACCAGACTACAAACAGCATAACAAGAAAAGTTGAAGTGGGTTTACCTGTTCTTGCTCATACAGAACCCAGGAACAGAATATCAAGCAATGATGGTGGTATGTAGTTGTTTGGGGTGACAGTTTGATGGCAGTTTTCACGGTGGACAGCAGCAGGTAACATGACAGTATAACAGCAGTGATACACGACACTATAGCAGCAGCAGGTAGTAGGAACAGGGTGGTTGTTCTTGATGAATTTTGAATGAAACAGAGAAAAAATCAATGTTAGGTATAGCAGCAAGTGTTATGCAGTTTACGATGGTGCAAACAGGGAGACATGAGCAGCAGTAAGGCAGTTTAAGGGTTCAACATTTTGTATTTTGAGGTTCACGAACCAGTAAGATGAAATGGGTTTTTGTAACTCTTATATGCATATGTATATATATTATAGTAGTTTATGATATATAAAGGAACACAAATAGTAATCGTAGTTGGTAATTGATAAGTGATGTTGTATAGTACCAATTATCAACTGGCATGGCTTGTTTTATAGCAATTGGATTGACAGAAAAATAATTGTTTATAAAAAAAAGTTAAAGTAAGATTTTGATTGTACAATCGATCTTGGTGTTTGACGTTTTCATAGACAGAAACAAAAGTTGTTGAAGTATGATTATGATGTAAAAGTGATTCTAATTATGTGCATCAAATTCTAACTTGTGTTAAATAATGGATACGTATATTGATAAATATATTAATACTAATAATATAATAATGATAATAAAATTAATTATAATATCAATAATATCAAAAATTATAATAATAATAATAAATATATTAATAATAACAATAAATAATAACAATTAGTAGTGATACTAATAATAATAAATAACATTTTAGTTTTAATGATTCTTATAATAATATTTGTAGTTAATATCTTTATTTTTATGATCATAATCTTTTAATTATAATTATAACATTAATAATAGTAATAATATTACAATTTCTGATATCAATATCAATCTTAATATTTATGTTTATGGAAGTATTAATAATAGTATCATAATCATATTTTAAATTATATTTTAATATATTAATATTACAATTCATTAGTTATACCCTATATACTAATCATATATATTATATATTGAATATTTAATATTAATAAATTTTATATATATTACTATATATATATATATATATATATATATATATATATATATATATATATATATATATATATATATATATATATATATATATATATATATATATATATATATATATATATATTACAAGTGAATGTTCGTGAATCGTCGGGATTAGTCAAAGGTCAAGTGTATACATGAACACAGTTCAAAGTTTTTGAGATTCAGTTTGACAGACTTTGCTTATCGTATCGAGATCATGTAAAGATTAAGTTTAAATTTGGTCGGAAATTCCCGGGTCATCACAGTACCTACCCGTTAAAGAAATTTCATCCCGAAATTTGAGAGAGGTGGTCATGGCTAACAATAAAAATGTTTTCATGATGAATATGAGTTGATAAATTGAGTTTTATCATCATTGAGTAATATGGATAAAAATAACTCGATTATTCGAAGAGTACGAATGAAGTTATCACCAAAGAGTGAAATAGAAAAGTAAAGATTAATCTTAACTTTTGACAGAGTCAGGGTTAAATTTAGAAAATAAGATGCATCTTAACTTATGACGTTGCCTTGGTTGAATTCCGGAATTCAAGGGGTTAAAGAAATCTTCGAAATCTAATTAAGATCTGATCTTTCAGCTACTAAGGAAATTAAGATCTCTATAATTTAATACGGTGATCTGCCTCGATTGCTTTGTCCGGTATCTCCACTATAAATGAACTTCTTCCGTTCCATTATTTTTCACCACTCCTATACTAAATTCCCAAATTCAAAAGATTTTGAAAATGCTTAATCCAGTTCTGATTCTTGTCCTTGTCCTTACTATCGCAACAATCCTTCTCCTTTTCCAACTACCACCAGAGGATTTTATTTACTTCTACTATTACCTTGGGGTTATAGTATTTTTAATTTTCCCGTGTCTTTACGTGGCAATACGTTTTGATATGCATGGTTTGTAATTTACGTGTTGTTGTCAAGCTTTATATTTTCTTTTATATTCAAAAGTTCCATACTTTTGTCTCCTCTTCCCGGCTTCAAGTCAAGCGAATAATGTCCAGAATTCGTAGGTATGCGGTTTCGGATGAACATAATTAATGTTATAAGAAAGAAATCGTAATGGCACGATTTTGATTTGGTAAATTACCAGAATATCTGAAAAGATTGAACTATCAAGAAGATATGTTCTTAATATGTTTGGAGATTGGGTAGAATGTAAGAGTCGTGTAAATGGCACATGATGATGGTATGTTCTGTGAATCATCACGTTCCATTAGAAACTCAGCATGAATTACTGTAATATAATCACGTTGATCAAGTGTCATTATATTATACTAACTCATGCATCGGTTCCCAACATTACTTCAATAACATTCATATTTTAATCTCGAAAGTTTACAGAATATAGAAACTAACAGTTTCTATATGATGTAACACTGATAGCACGAAGAGATTAATGATTTTAGATAAGAATAGTTATAAAAATATCTTCAGAAATATGGAGGATATTTATAATGAAAGATACGATAATATCTTTGAATATTTAAGATCAGAGGATGATGGAAACTATTGTCCGCAAGGGTTTAGGGTAAAGAGCAAGATATTCGCTAAAGACTTCAGCACGCATTGAATTATTTGGATTCTTTGAAGTCAAACTTATTCTTTGTGATTTGTTCACGGATTTCTTCATAGTTTCGCATAATCTGCTTTTCGATACTAAATTTTCTATTGAATGTTTCCGATATAATGATACACAGGAAGCACGAAGAGGTATATAATTTTGGACGAGAATATTTATGAAAATATCCTTAGAAATATCGAAGATATTGATGATGATATTTTGGAATTTCTAGGTTCGATGGTTGATGGAGAAAGATTTTCCACAAGATTTTAACATGACTTCGGAGCAAGATATTCTCTAAAGATTTCAACGGATCCAGAATTACCTGAATCCTTTGAATATATGGTTTGGTCCTTGTATTTGTCCTTGGTCTCCTTCATGGTTTGCTCAATCTGTTTTTCAGTACCAAATTTTCTATCGAGCGTTCCCAACACTCTCTTCTTTATCATCAAACTTTTGACCGTTTAGACCATCTACAATTTTTCTGTTTCCTTTGCATTTAATGCTACGATATCTGAATCATCAGTTATCATTCCGAAGTGGTTTCAAGAGAATTGTGTCTTTAGATGATTAAACGTTGATGGTAATATGGTGGAATATAAAAGGTTTCCCCGGTAAAAATAACAGAGCATGAAGATATATCAAGATTATAATAAAGTTGTTTTGAACGAAAAGTCGAAGTTGACTTGCTGGAGCTGTGACAAAATTGGCTAATTGGAAAAAGAAGTTGAAATGTTATTTTCGGTAATATCAATGCCAAAGGAGCTAGAACAGACACGTGTTAAACGTTTACACATGTTCCGAGTGTTTTCAGGTGCATAACTATATGCATAACTCTTTCCTTCCGTAGATAAAGTGCGGTTGGTTCATCTCCTCGATTGAGGTGTTTTCAAGAATCGTGAAAGGTTTGAACGCAGATTGTAATCGTCAAGATACAAATGAGATTTAAGATGAAATCAAGTGACAAACTTGAAGAATTATTTAGTTTCATATGTTATAGTCAATATTTTAATTCATTTTAATTGTCCACAGCTGATAGTCCACAGTTAGCAATTCAATAATTCATATATAGTTTAATATATAATATCTGAATTAATTAATACGTATCGTGACCCGTGTACATGTCTCAGACTCGATCACAACTCAAAGTATATATATTATTATAGAATCAACCTCAACCCTGTATAGAGAACTCGATCATTACTGCATATAGAGTGTCTATGGTTATTCCAAATAATATATATAGATGCGTCGATATGATATGTCAAAACCTTGTATACGTGTCCCGATATTTAAAGTGCGTAAAATAAATAACAGAAATTAAATGACGATAAATAAAATTGTGAGAATTAAAATTGCGATAAATAAAATGTGATAAATAAATTGCGATAAATAAATTGCAATACGGAATTAACAGTTAGCTAGGATCAGTTAGCTAGGATTTTGTTAGCGTGGATTCTTAATAGAATTTCTCATAGTTAATTCATTTATTTCTAACAAATTTTATTTTGTCCAATGTTTTCTTCATTATGCCACTTGTTGGATTCTGATAGGTCAAAATTCAAATATGAAATTGAATGAAATTGGTTATTCTGCGGTGAACGGATACGTATATCTGTGGATGTAAGTAGGATAGTAAATGGTTGTTGAATCAGATTCGAAGAATGTACAGTGTAACTTATTAATATGAAATCTAAATATTTCTAGGGTATTACCTACCCGTTAAAATATTTTTACCATTAACAGTTTGTACAAAAGAATTTTTAATTACAATCTTTATGAAAACATATATACATATATATTTTCTTCAGATGTAATCATGGATTTAATGAGTTAATATAACACTAAACTCATTTGATTTACCTTTAGAACGAGAATATATAATCTCTAAAACATTAAAGATTACATAATCGCCATATCGAACGAAGGTAATCGATGTAGAACGATACGTAGAACGATGATTATACTCGAGGTACAGAATGAGATGTTGAGGCATGGATTGTTGATGGTACTAGTGCTGTTACTGATGGTACTGTTGGTGCCGGTGATGTTGTTGAAGCTGGTACATTTTGCACCATATACTCCAAATTTATTTTTCGAGCGTGAAGTTTGTTGACTTCTTACTCCGGAATGTTTGTCGGTAAGAACAGGCGAATGAATAAGGTTTAAAATCCGAGTTATGATATAGTAGTGGTGAGATATTCGGGAAATGAATGTGAGAATGGTGTTTCGAATAGGTTCGCCGGTAAATGCTTCAGGTTCTTTCGCCAAGAGGTGATTTCGATTGATGGAAAGGATCACATTCTTCTTGTCTCCATTTATTAAGTCGACTACGAACTCAGTCCCATTTCATCCAGAATTGATGATAGCTGGTTGATTGATTCATTCCGGTGACGCTGTTTCTGAAATTTCCCGTTCTTATTGATTAAAAACGTTCCATATTAATTGATTTCGTTGCGAGGTTTTGACCTCTATATGAGATGTTTTTCAAAGACTGCATTCATTTTAAAACAAACCATAACCTTTATTTCATCAATAGAGGTTTAAAAAGCTTTACATAGATTATCAAATAATGATAATCTAAAATATCCTGTTTACACACGACTATTACATAATGGTTTACAATACAAATATGTTACAACGAAATAAGTTTCTTGAATGCAGTTTTTACACAATATCATACAAGCATGGACTCCAAATCTTGTCCTTATTTAAGTATGTGACAGCGGAAGCTCTTAATAATCACCTGAGAATAAACATGCTTAAAACGTCAACAAAAAATGTTGGTGAGTTATAGGTTTAACCTATATATATCAAATCGTAACAATAGACCACAAGATTTCATATTTCAATATACATCCCATACATAGAGATAAAAATCATTCATATGGTGAACACCTGGTAACTGACATTAACAAGATGCATATATAAGAATATCCCCATCATTCCGGGACACCCTTCGAATATGATATAAATTTCGAAGTACTAAAGCATCCGGTACTTTGGATGGGGTTTGTTAGGCCCAATAAATCTATCTTTAGGATTCGTGTCAATTAGGGTGTTTGTTCCCTAATTCTTAGATTACCAGACTTAATAAAAAGGGGCATATTCGATTTCAATAATTCAACCATAGAATGTAGTTTCACGTATTTGTGTCAATTAATCAAGTCTTAACAAGTTTGATTACTTAGCATGTTGGAAACACTTAATCATGTAAATAACAATTTCATTTAATATATATATAAACATGGAAAAGTTCGGGTCACTACAGTACCTACCAGTTAAATAAATTTCATCCCGAAATTTTAAGCAGTTGGAGGTGTTGACGTATCTTCTGGAAATAAATGCGGGTATTTCTTCTTCATCTGATCTTCTCGTTCCCAGGTGAACTCGGGTCCTCTACGAGCATTCCATCGAACCTTAACAATTGGTATCTTGTTTTGCTTAAGTCTTTTAACCTCACGATCCATTATTTCGACGGGTTCTTCGATGAATTGAAGTTTTTCGTTGATTTGAATTTCATCTAACGGAATAGTGAGACCTTCTTTAGCAAAACATTTCTTCAAATTCGAGACGTGAAAAGTGTTATGTACAGCCGCGAGTTGTTGAGGTAACTCAAGTCGGTAATCTATTGGTCCGACACGATCAATAATCTTGAATGGTCCGATATACCTTGGATTTAATTTCCCTTGTTTACCATATCGAACAACGCCTTTCCAAGGTGCAACTTTAAGCATGACCTTCTCTCCAATTTCAAATTCTATATCTTTTCTTTTAATGTCAGCGTAGCTCTTTTGTCGACTTTGGGCAGTTTTCAACCGTTGTTGAATTTGGATGATCTTCTCGGTAGTTTCTTGTATTATCTCCGGACCCGTAATCTGTCTATCCCCCACTTCACTCCAACAAATCGGAGACCTACACTTTCTACCACAAAGTGCTTCAAACGGCGCCATCTCAATGCTTGAATGGTAGCTGTTGTTGTAGTAAAATTCTGCTAACGGTAGATGTCGATCCCAACTATTTTCGAAATCAATAACACATGCTCGTAGCATGTCTTCAAGCGTTTGTATCGTCCTTTCGCTCTGCCCATCAGTTTGTGGATGATAGGCAGTACTCATGTCTAGACGAGTTCCTAATGCTTGCTGTAATGTCTGCCAGAATCTTGAAATAAATCTGCCATCCCTATCAGAGATAATAGAGATTGGTATTCCATGTCTGGAGACGACTTCCTTCAGATACAGTCGTGCTAACTTCTCCATCTTTTCATCTTCTCTTATTGGCAGGAAGTGTGCTGATTTGGTGAGACGATCAACTATTACCCAAATAGTATCAAAGCCACTTGCAGTCCTTGGCAATTTGGTGATGAAATCCATGGTAATGTTTTCCCATTTCCATTCCGGGATTTTGGGTTGTTGAAGTAGACCTGATGGTTTCTAATGCTCAGCTTTGACCTTAGAACACGTCAAACATTCTCCTACGTATTTAGCAACATCGGATTTCATACCCGGCCACCAAAAATGTTTCTTGAGATCCTTGTACATCTTCCCCGTTCCAGGATGTATTGAGTATCTGGTTTTATGAGCTTCTCTAAGTACCATTTCTCTCATATCTCCAAATTTTGGTACCCAAATCCTTTCAGCCCTATACCGGGTTCCATCTTCCCGAATATTAAGATGCTTCTCCGATCCTTTGGGTATTTCATCCTTTAAATTTCCCTCTATTAAAACTCCTTGTTGCGCCTCCTTTATTTGAGTAGTAAGGTTATTGTGAATCATTATATTCATAGATTTTACTCGAATGGGTTCTCTGTCCTTCCTGCTCAAGGCGTCAGCTACCACATTTGCCTTCCCCGGGTGGTAACAAATCTTAAAGTCGTCATCATTCAACAATTCAATCCACCTACGCTGCCTCATATTCAGTTGTTTCTGATTAAATATGTGTTGAAGACTTTTGTGGTCGGTATATATAATACTTTTGACCCCATATAAGTAGTGCCTCCAAGTCTTTAATGCAAAAACAACCGCGCCTAATTCCAAATCATGCGTCGTATAATTTTGTTCGTGAATCTTCAATTGTCTAGACGCATAAGCAATCACCTTCATTCGTTGCATTAATACACAACCGAGACCTTGCTTTGATGCGTCACAATAAATCACAAAATCATCATTCCCTTCAGGCAATGACAATATAGGTGCCGTAGTTAGCTTTTTCTTCAATAACTGAAACGCTTTCTCTTGTTCATCCTTCCATTCAAATTTCTTCCCTTTATGTGTTAATGCAGTCAAGGGTTTTACTATTCTGGAAAAGTCTTGGATGAACCTTCTGTAGTAACCAACTAGTCCTAAAAACTGGCGTATGTGTTTCGGAGTTTTCGGGGTTTCTCACTTTTCAACAGTTTCTATCTTTGCCGGATCCACCTTAATACCTTCTTTGTTCACTATGTGACCGAGGAATTGAACTTCTTCCAACCAAAATGCACACTTTGAAAACTTAGCGTACAATTCTTCCTTACTCAATACTTCTAACACCTTTCTCAAATGTTCACCGTGTTCTTGGTCATTCTTTGAGTAAATAAGTATGTCATCAATGAAAACAATGACAAACTTGTCAAGGTATGGTCCACACACTCGGTTCATAAGGTCCATGAACACAGCTGGTGCATTAGTTAAACCAAATGGCATGACCATAAACTCGTAATGACCGTAACGTGTTCTGAAAGCAGTCTTTGGAATATCATCTTCTTTCACCCACATTTGATGATACCCGGAACGTAAGTCAATCTTTGAATAAACAGACGAGCCTTGTAGTTGATCAAATAAGTCGTTGATTCTCGGTAGTGGGTAGCGGTTCTTGATGGTAAGTTTGTTCAACTCTCAGTAGTCGATACACAACGTGAATGTACCATCTTTCTTCTTGATAAACAAAACAGGAGCTCCCCACGGTGATGTGCTTGGTCGAATGAAACCACGCTCTAAAAGTTCTTGTAATTGGCTTTGTAGTTCTTTCATCTCGCTGGGTTCGAGTCTGTAAGGAGCACGAGCTATTGGTGCAGCTCCTGGTACAAGATCTATTTGAAATTCAACGGATCGATGTGGGGGTAATCCCGGTAATTCTTTCGGAAATACATCGGGAAGTTCTTTTGCGACGATAACATCATTGATGCTCTTTTCTTCAGTTTGTACTTTCTCAACATGTGCTAGAACAGCATAGCAACCTTTTCTTATTAGTTTTTGTGCCTTCAAATTACTAATAAGATGCAACTTCGTGTTGCCCTTTTCTCCGTACACCATTAAGGGTTTTCCTTTTTCTCGTATAATGTGAATTGTATTTTTGTAACAAACGATCTCTGCTTTCACTTCTTTCAACCAGTCCATACCGATTATCTCATCAAAACTTCCTAACTCTACTGGTATCAAGTCAATCTTAAATCTTTCGCTAACCAGTTTAATTTCTCGATTCCGACATATATTATCTGCTGAAATTAATTTACCATTTGCTAATTCGAGTAAAAATTTAATATCCAAAGGCGTCAATGGACAACTTAATTTAGCACAAAAATCTCTACTCATATAGCTTCTATCCGCACCCGAATCAAATAAAACGTAAGCAAATTTATTGTCAATAAGAAACGTACCCATAACAAGCTCCGGGTCTTCCTGTGCCTCTGTCGCATTAATATTGAAAACTCTTCCGCGGCCTTGTCCATTCGTGTTCTTCTGGTTCGGGCAATTTCTAATAATGTGGCCCGGTTTTTCACATTTATAACAAACTACATTGGCATAACTTGCTCTGACACTACTTGCTCCGCCATTACTCGTTCCGACACCATTTATTCCTTTCGTTCTGTTAACCCCTGGTCCATAGACCTCACACTTCGCCGTGCTATGACCATTTCTTTTACACTTGTTGCAAAATTTGGTGCAGAACCCCAGTGATACTTTTCACACCTTTGGCATAGCTGCTTCTGATTGTTGTTGTTGTTGTGGTTATTATTGTTGTTGGGATGATTGTTGTAGTTGTTGTTGTTGTTGTTGTTGTTGTTGTTGTTGTTGTTGTTGTTGGGCCGTTTGTTGTAGTTGCGATTGATGTTGCGATTGTTGGGATAGTTGTTGCGATTATTGTTGTAATTGCTGCTGTTGTTGTATTGGTGATTCTTATCACCGTTTTCCTCCCACTTTCTTTTGACTTGCTTCACATTGGCCTCTTCAACAGTCTGTTCTTTAATTCTTTCTTCAATCTGGTTCACTAGTTTGTGAGCCATTCTACATGCCTGTTGTATGGAGGCGGGCTCTTGTGAACTTATATCTTCTTGGATTCTTTCCGGTAATCCTTTCACAAACGCGTCGATCTTCTCTTCCTCGTCTTCGAACGCTCCCGGACACAATAGGCATAATTCTGTGAATCGTCTTTCGTACGTGGTAATATCAAATCCTTGGGTTTGTAACCCTCTAAGTTCTGTCTTGAGCTTATTGACCTCGGTTCTGGGACGGTACTTCTCATTCATCAAGTGCTTGAATGCTGACCACGGTAGTGCGTAAGCATCATCTTGTCCCACTTGCTCTAGATAGGTATTCCACCATGTTAACGCAGAACCTGTGAAGGTATGCGTAGCGTACTTCACTTTGTCCTCTTCAGTATACTTACTGATGGCAAACACCGATTCGACCTTCTCGGTCCACCGTTTCAATCCGATCGGTCCTTCAGTTCCATCAAATTCTAAAGGTTTGCAGGCAGTGAATTCTTTGTAGGTGCATCCTACACGATTTCCTGTACTGCTAGATCCAAGGTTATTGTTGGTATGTAGCGCAGCCAGTACTGCGGCTATGTTTGAAGCAAGAAAGGCACGAAATTTCTCTTCGCTTATATTCAAGGTGTGTCGAGTAGTCGGTGCCATTTCCTTCAAAATAGTCAAATGAAACGAGTTAATCATATAGAATATCAAGAGTAGTTAATAGTATTTTGTAGCGTAATATGAACTTATTTATAAAAGCTCTTTCTTCATATTAGCGTTTTATACTCTTTAATTTGGGTAGTACCTACCCGTTAAGTTCATACTTAGTAGCTAACATACCATTTCAACTAGTACAATTCTATATGAAAAACTAATCACAAAAACAAAAAACAAAAAACAAAAAAAAAAAAAAATATATATATATATATATATATATATATATATATATATATATATATATATATATATATATATATATATATATATATATATATATATATATATATATATATATATATATATATATATATATATATATATATATATATCATATTCAAGCCTTTATACAATAACTTGCAAACTTACAATACCGCTATTTTACATATAGCATGAAATATAGCACATAAAACTTTGATACAAAGTAGTTGCAAAGATAATTCTAGTTAATAAATAAGGCGTTCAGCAAAGGCAATAAAGACACGTAATTCATACGTCCAGAAACAAGTCATGCATTCTGGTTTTACTAATACCACTTCCCATCCTTGGTTTTGTGGAACATAACCATTGTGACCGATAGTAAGACAATGTGTTGTAACGTCGTCAAAAGGATGAAGGTTACGTAATGACCAACAGTCTCGTAATAACCTAAAAACCTCATTTCTTACCCCAATTACCGACTCCGTCACTTGTGGGAATGTTTTGTTTAATAGTTGTAGCCCGATGTTCTTGTTCTCACTTTGATGAGAAGCGAACATTATTAACCCGTAAGCATAACATGCTTCTTTATGTTGCATGTTAGCCGCTTTTTCTAAATCACTGAAATGTTCCGTTCTTATTGATTAAAAACGTTCCATATTAATTGATTTCGTTGCGAGGTTTTGACCTCTATATGAGACGTTTTTCAAAGACTGCATTCATTTTTAAAACAAACCATAACCTTTATTTCATAAATAAAGGTTTAAAAAAGCTTTACATAGATTATCAAATAATGATAATCTAAAATATCCTATTTACACACGACCATTACATAATGCTTTACAATACAAATATGTTACATCGAAATCAGTTTCGTGAATGCAGTTTTTACACAATATCATACAAACATGGACTCCAAATCTTATCTTTATTTTAGTATGCAACAGCGGAAGCTCTTAGTATTCACCTGAGAATAAACATGCTTTAAACGTCAACAAAAATGTTGGTGAGTTATAGGTTTAACCTATATATATCAAATCGTAACAATAGACCACAAGATTTCATATTTCAATACACATCCCATACATAGAGATAAAAATCATTCATATGGTAAACACCTGGTAACCGACATTAACAAGATGCATATATAAGAATATCCCCATCATTCAGGGACACCCTTCGGATATGATATAAATTTCGAAGTACTAAAGCATCCGGTACTTTGGATGGGGCTTGTTGGGCCCGATAGATCTATCTTTAGGATTCGCGTTAATTAAGGTGTCTGTTCCCTAATTCTTAGATTACCAGACTTAATAAAAAGGGGCATATTCGATTTCGATAATTCAACCATAGAATGTAGTTTCACGTACTTGTGTCTATTTTGTAAATCATTTATAAAACCTGCATGTATTCTCATCCCAAAAATATTAGATTTTTAAAAGTGGGACTATAACTCACTTTCACAGATTTTTACTTCGTCGGGAAGTAAGACTTGGCCACTGGTTGATTCACGAACCTATAACAATATATACATATATATCAAAGTATGTTCAAAATATATTTACAACACTTTTAATATATTTTGATGTTTTAAGTTTATTAAGTCAGCTGTCCTCGTTAGTAACCTACAACTAGTTGTCCACAGTTAGATATACAGAAATAAATTGATAAATATTATCTTGAATCAATCCACGACCCAGTGTATACGTATCTCAGTATTGATCACAACTCAAACTATATATATTTTGAAATCAACCTCAACCCTGTATAGCTAACTCCAACATTCACATATAGAGTGTCTATGGTTGTTCCGAAATATATATAGATGTGTCGACATGATAGGTTGAAACATTGTATACGTGTCTATGGTATCTCAAGATTACATAATATACAGTACAAGTTGATTAAGTTATGGTTGGAATAGATTTGTTACCAATTTTCACGTAGCTAAAATGAGAAAAATTATCCAATCTTGTTTTACCCATAACTTCTTCATTTTAAATCCGTTTTGAGTGAATCAAATTGCTATGGTTTCATATTGAACTCTATTTTATGAATATAAACAGAAAAAGTATAGATTTATAGTCGGAAAAATAAGTTACAAGTCGTTTTTATAAAGGTAGTCATTTCAGTCGAAAGAACGACGTCTAGATGACCATTTTAGAAAACATACTTCCACTTTGAGTTTAACCATAATTTTTGGATATAGTTTCATGTTCATAATAAAAATCATTTTCCCAGAATAACAACTTTTAAATCAAAGTTTATCATAGTTTTTAATTAACTAACCCAAAACAGCCTGCGGTGTTACTACGACGGCGTAAATCCGATTTTACGGTGTTTTTCGTGTTTCCGGGTTTTAAATCATTAAGTTAGCATATCATATAGATATATAACATGTGTTTAGTTGATTTTAAAAGTCAAGTTAGAAGGATTAACTTTTATTTGCGAACAAGTTTAGAATTAACTAAACTATATTCTAGTGATTACAAGTTTAAACCTTCGAATAAGATAGCATTATATGTATGAATCGAATGATGTTATGAACATCATTACTACCTCAAGTTCCTTGGATAAACCTACTGGAAATAAGAAAAATGGATCTAGTTTTAAAGGATCCTTGGATGGCTTGAAAGTTCTTGAAGCAGAATCATGACACGAAAACAATTTCAAGTAAGATTTTCACTCGAAATAAGATTGTTATAGTTATAGAAATTGAATTAAAGTTTGAATATGATTATTACCTTGTATTAGAAAGATAACCTACTGTAAGTAACAAAGGTTTCTTGATCTTGGATGATTACTTGGAATGGATTTAGAAAACTTGGAAGTAAACTTGCAATCTTGGAAGTATTCTTGATTTTATGAAACTAGAACTTTTGGAATTTATGAAGAACACTTAGAACTTGAAGATAGAACTTGAGAGAGATCAATTAGATGAAGAAAATTGAAGAATGAAAGTGTTTGTAGGTGTTTTTGGTCGTTGGTGTATGGATTAGATATAAAGGATATGTAATTTTGTTTTCATGTAAATTTTGTTCCTACATGTGTTAGGTGACTCACATGGGCTGCTAAGAGCTAATCATTGGAGTGTATATACCAATAGTACATACATCTAAAAGCTGTGTATTGTACGAGTACGAATACGGGTGCATACGAGTAGAATTGTTGATGAAACTGAACGAGAATGTAATTGTAAGCATTTTTGTTAAGTAGAAGTATTTTGATAAGTGTCTTGAAGTCTTTCAAAAGTGTATGAATACATATTAAAACACTACATGTATATACATTTTAACTGAGTCGTTAAGTCATCGTTAGTCGTTACATGTAAATGTTGTTTTGAAACCTTTAGGTTAACAATTTTGTTGAATGTTGTTAACCCATTGTTTATTATAACAAATGAGATGTTAAATTGTTATATTATCATGATATTATGATATATAATATATCTTAGTATGATATATATACAGTTAAATGTCGTTACAACGATAATCGTTACATATATGTCTCGTTTCGAAATCATTAAGTTAGTAGTCTTATTTTTACATATGTATTTCATTGTTAATACACTTAATAATATATTTACTTATCATTTAACATAATTAACCAAGTGTATCAATATCTTAATATGATTCATATGTACCTAGTAAGACGTTGTTATAACGATAATCGTTATATATATCGTTTTCGAGTTTCTTAAATTAATAGTCTCATTTTTATGTATATAACTCATTGTTAAAATACCTAATGAGATACATACTTATAATAAAATCATGTTAACTATATATATAACCATATATATGTCATCGTATAGTTTTTACAAGTTTTAACGTTCGTGAATCACCGGTCAACTTGGGTGGTCAATTGTCTATATGAAACATATTTCAATTAATCAAGTCTTAACAAGTTTGATTGCTTAACATGTTGGAAACATTTGATCATGTAAATATCAATCTCAATTAATATATATAAACATGGAAAAGTTCGGGTCACTACAGTACCTACCCGTTAAATAAATTTCGTCCCGAAATTTTAAGCTGTTGAAGGTGTTGACGAATCTTCTGGAAATAGATGCGGGTATTTATTCTTCATCTGATCTTCACGCTCCCAGGTGAACTCGGGTCCTCTACGAGCATTCCATCAAACCTTAACAATTGGTATCTTGTTTTGCTTAAGTCTTTTAACCTCACGATCCATTATTTCGACGGGTTCTTCGATGAATTGATGTTTTTCGTTGATTTGGATTTCATCTAACGGAATAGTGAGATCTTCTTTAGCAAAACATTTCTTCAAATTCGAGACGTGGAAAGTGTTATGTACAGCCGCGAGTTGTTGAGGTAACTCAAGTTGGTAAGCTACTGGTCCGACACGATCAATAATCTTGAATGGTCCAATATACCTTGAATTTAATTTCCCTCGTTTACCAAATCGAACAACACCTTTCCAAGGTGCAACTTTAAGCATGACCATCTCTCCAATTTCAAATTCTATATCTTTTCTTTTAATGTCAGCGTAGCTCTTTTGTCGACTTTGGGCGGTTTTCAACCGTTGTTGAATTTGGATGATCTTCTCGGTAGTTTCTTGTATAATCTCCGGACCCGTAATCTGTTTATCCCCCACTTCACTCCAACAAATCGGAGACCTGCACTTTCTACCATAAAGTGCTTCAAACGGCGCCATCTCAATGCTTGAATGGTAGCTGTTGTTGTAGGAAAATTCTGCTAACGGTAGATGTCGATCCCAACTGTTTCCGAAATCAATAACACATGCTCGTAGCATGTCTTCAAGCGTTTGTATCGTCCTTTTGCTCTGCCCATCAGTTTGTGGATGATAGGCAGTACTCATGTCTAGACGAGTTCCTAATGCTTGCTGTAATATCTGCCAGAATCTTGAAATAAATCTGCCATCCCTATCAGAGATAATAGAGATTGGTATTCCATGTCTGGAGATGACTTCCTTCAAATACAGTCGTGCTAACTTCTCCATCTTGTCATCTTCTCTTATTGGCAGGAAGTGTGCTGATTTGGTGAGACGATCAACTATTACCCAAATAGTATCAAAACCACTTGCAGTCCTTGGTAATTTAGTGATGAAATCCATGGTAATGTTTTCCCATTTCCATTCCGGGATTTCGGGTTGTTGAAGTAGACCTGATGGTTTCTGATGCTCAGCTTTGACCTTAGAACACATCAAACTTTCTCCTACGTATTTAGCAACATTGGCTTTCATACCTGGCCACCAAAAATGTTTCTTGAGATCCTTGTACATCTTCCCCGTTCCAGGATGTATTGAGTATCTGGTTTTATGAGCTTCTCTAAGTACCATTTCTCTCATATCTCCAAATTTTGGTACCCAAATCCTTTCAGCCCTATACCGGGTTCCGTCTTCCCGAATATTAAGATGCTTCTCCGATCCTTTGGGTATTTCATCCTTTAAATTTCCCTTTTTTAAAACTCCTTGTTGCGCCTCCTTTATTTGAGTAGTAAGGTTATTATGAATCATTATATTCATAGATTTTACTCGAATGAGTTCTCTGTCCTTCCTGCTCAAGGCATCGGCTACCACATTTGCCTTCCCCGGGTGGTAACGAATCTCAAAGTCGTAATCATTCAATAATTCAATCCACCTACGCTGCCTCATATTCAGTTGTTTCTGATTAAATATGTGTTGAAGACTTTTGTGGTCGGTATATATAATACTTTTGACCCCATATAAGTAGTGCCTCCAAGTCTTTAATGCAAAAACAACCGCGCCTAATTCCAAATCATGCGTCGTATAATTTTGCTCGTGAATCTTCAATTGTCTAGACGCATAAGCAATCACCTTCGTCCGTTGCATTAATACACAACCGAGACCTTGCTTTGATGCGTCACAATAAATCACAAAATCATCATTCCCTTCAGGCAATGACAATATAGGTGCCGTAGTTAGCTTTTTCTTCAATAATTGAAACGCCTTCTCTTGTTCATCCTTCCATTCAAATTTCTTCCCTTTATGCGTTAATGCAGTCAAGGGTTTTGCTATTTTGGAGAAATCTTGGATGAATCTTTTGTCGTAACCAGCCAATCCTAAAAATTGACGTATATGCTTCGGAGTTTTTGGGGTTTCCCACTTTTCAACGGTTTCGATCTTTGCCGGGTCTACCTGGATACCTTCTTTGTTCACTATGTGATCGAGGAATTGAACTTCTTCCAACCAAAATGCACACTTTGAAAACTTAGCGTACAGTTTTTCTTTCCTCAATACTTCTAGCACTTTTCTCAAATGTTCTTCGTGCTCTTGATCATTCTTTGAGTAAATAAGTATGTCATCGATGAAAACAATGACAAACTTGTCAAGATATGGCCCACACACTCGGTTCATAAGGTCCATGAACATAGCTGGTGTGTTAGTCAATCCAAACGGCATAACCATAAACTCGTAGTGACCATAACACGTCCTAAAAGCAGTTTTTGGAATATCATCCTCCTTTACTCGCATTTGATGATATCCAGAACGTAAATCGATCTTCGAATAAACCGACGAGCCTTGTAGTTAATCAAATAAGTCATCAATTCTCGGCAGTGGATAACGGTTTTTGATGGTAAGTTTGTTCAACTCTCGGTAGTCGATACACAACCTGAATGTACCATCTTTCTTCCTGACAAACAAAACAGTAGCTCCCCACGGTGATGTGCTTGGTCGAATGAAACCACGCTCTAAAAGTTCTTGTAATTGGCTTTGCAGTTCTTTCATCACGCTGGGTGCGAGTCTGTAAGGAGCACGAGCTATTGGTGCAGCTCCTGGTACAAGATCTATTTGAAATTCAACAGATCGATGTGGAGGTAGTCCCGGTAATTCTTTCGGAAATACATCGGGAAATTCTTTTGCGACGGGAACATCACTGATGCTCTTTTCTTCAGTTTGTACTTTCTCGACGTGTGCTAGAACAGCATAGCAACCTTTTCTTATTAGTTTTTGTGCTTTCAAATTACTAATAAGATGTAGCTTTATGCTGCCCTTTTCTCCATACACCATTAAGGGTTCTCCTTCTTCTCGTACAATGCGAATTGCATTTTTATAACATACGATCTCTGCTTTCACCTTCTTCAGCCAGTCCATGCCAACTATTATATCAAAACTCCCTAACTCTACTAGTATCAAATCAATCTTAAATATTTCGCTACCCAGTTTAATTTCTCGATTCCGGCATATATTATCTGCTAAAATTAATTTACCGTTTGCTAATTCAAGTAAAAATTTACTATCCAACGGTGTCAATGGACAATTTAATTTAGCACAAAAATCTCTACTCATATAGCTTCTATCCGCACCCGAATCAAATAAAACGTAAGCAGATTTATTGTCAATAAGAAACGTACCCGTAACAAGCTCCGGGTCTTCCTGTGCCTCTGCCGCATTAATATTGAAAACTCTTCCGCGGCCTTGTCCATTCGTGTTCTCCTAGTTTGGGCAATTTCTAATAATGTGGCCCGGTTTTCCACATTTATAACAAACTACATTGGCATAACTTGCTCTGACACTACTTGCTCCACCATTACTCGTTCCGACACCATTTGTTCCTTTCGTTCTATTAACCCCTGGTCCGTAGACCTCACACTTTGCCGCGCTATGACCATTTCTTTTACACTTGTTGCACAATTTGGTGCAGAACCCCGAGTGATACTTTTCACACCTTTGGCATATCTGTTTCTGATTGTTGTTGTTGTTGCGGTTGTTATTGTTGTTGGGATGATTGTTGTAGTTGCTGTTGTTGTTGTTGTTGTTGTTGTTGGTCCGTTTGTTGTATTTGCGATTGATGTTGCGATTGTTGGGATAATTGTTGCGATTATTATTGGAATTGCTGTTGTTGTTGTATTGGTGATTCTTATCACCGTTTTCCTCCCACTTTCTTTTGACTTGCTTCACATTGGCCTCTTCAGCCGTCTGTTCTTTAATTCTTTCCTCAATCTGGTTCACTAGTTTGTGAGCCATTCTACATGCCTGTTGTATGGAGGCGGGCTCGTGTGAACTTATATCTTCTTGGATTCTTTCCGGTAATCCTTTCACAAACGCGTCGATCTTCTCTTCCTCATCTTCGAATGCTCCCGGACACAATAGGCACAATTCTGTGAATTGTCTTTCGTACGTGGTAATATCAAATCCTTGGGTTCGTAACCCTCTAAGTTCTGTCTTGAGCTTATTGACCTCGGTTCTGGGACGGTACTTCTCGTTCATCAAGTGCTTGAATGCTGACCAGGGTAGTGCGTACGCATCATCTTGTCCCACTTGCTCTAGATAGGTATTCCACCATGTTAACGCAGAACCTGTGAAGGTATGCGTAGCGTACTTCACTTTGTCCTCTTCAGTACACTTACTTATGGCAAACACCGATTCGACCTTCTCGGTCCACCATTTTAATCCGATCGGTCCTTCGGTTCCATCAAATTCCAAAGGTTTGCAGGCAGTGAATTCTTTGTAGGTGCATCCTACACGATTTCCTGTACTGCTAGATCCAAGGTTATTGTTGGTATGTAGCGCATCCTGTACTGCGGCTATGTTTGAAGCTAGAAAAGTACGGAATTCCTCTTCATTCATATTCACGGTGTGTCGAGTAGTCGGTGCCATTTCCTTCAAAATAGTCAAATGGAACAAGTTAATCATACAGAATATTAAGAGTAGTTAATAGTATTTCGTAGCATAATATGAACTCATTTATAAAAGATTTTTCTTCATATTAGCGTTTTATAAGTTTAAATTCGGGTAGTACCTACCCGTTAAGTTCATACTTAGTAGCTAATATACAATTCAACTACTACAATTCTATATGAAAAACTGATTATAATAATATTTCGCGTTCAAACTTTTATACAATATTTTACAAACTTACAATACCTCTTATTTTACATAAAGCATGAAATATAGCACACAATAACTTTGATACAAGATAGTTGTGAAGATAATTCTAGCTAGTACACAAGTCGTTCAGCAAAGGCAATAAAGACACGTAATTCATACGTCCAGAAACAAGTCATGCATTCTGGTTTTACTAGGATTACTTCCCATCCTTGGTCTTGTGGAACATAATCGTTATGGCCGTTGATAAGACAGCGTGTTGTAACGTCGTCAAAGGGACGAGGGTTGCGTAATGACCAACAGTCTCGTAATAACCTAAAAACCTCATTTCTTACCCCAATTACCGACTCTGTCACTTGTGGGAACGTTTTGTTTAATAGTTGTAGCCCGATGTTCTTTTTCTCACTTTGGTGAGAAGCGAACATTACTAACCCGTAAGCATAGCATGCTTCTTTATGTTGCATGTTAGCCGCTTTTTCTAAATCATGAAGTCCTATATTCGGATACATTGAGTCAAAATAATTTCTTAACCCGTTGCGTAAAATAGCATTTGGGTTCCCCGCAATATATGCGTCAAAGTAAACACATCGTAACTTATGGGTTTCCCAATGTGATATCCCCCATCTTTCAAACGAAAGTCTCTTATAAACCAAGACATTCTTGGAACGTTCTTTGAATGTCTTACAAACTGATTTCGCCGTAAATAGTTGTGCCGAAGAATTCTGACCGACTCTAGACAAGATTTCATCAATCATGTCTCCGGGTAGGTCTCTTAAAATATTGGGTTGTCTATCCATTTTGTATTTTTATACTGTAAAATAGACAAGAGTTAGATTCATAAAAAAAAATACTTATTAATACAAGCAATTTTTACATATATCATAAAGCATAAGCACACTATATTACATATATTACACCACACGAATACAACTATCTTATTCCGACTCGCTAGTTTCTTCTTCTTCGGTTTTGGTTCATTTTGCCAAGTTTCTAGGGATATATGATATTCTCCTAATACGAGCTGTCGTTTTCCACAACGGTTTAGAAAAACCTGGTGGTTTAGAGGTTCCCGGGTCATTGTTACAACTTAAGGGTTTCGGGGGTTAACGATACATATAAAGTTCATCGGGGTTGGAATTAGATTTCTCTATTTTTATGCCCTTTCCCTTATTATTTTCTTTTGCCTTTTTAAATTCAGTTGGGGTAATTTCTATAATATCATCGGAATTCTCGTCGGAATCCGATTCATCGGAGAATTGGTAATCCTCCCAATATTTTGCTTCCTTGGCGGAAACACCATTGACCATAATTAACCTTGGTCGGTTGGTTGAGGATTTTCATTTACTTAACCATTTTATTATTTCCCCCACCGGTTCTATTTCCTCCTCCGGTTCCTCCTCTTCCGGTTCTGATTCTTCTTCCGGTTCTGATTCTTCTTCCGGTTCTTCTTCGGGAACTTGTGAATCAGTCCAATATATATTCGACTCTTCGTTATTATTAGGTGAGTCAATGGGATTTGTGCTAGAGGTAGACATCTATCACACAATATCAAACATGTTAAGAGATTAATATATCACATAATATATACATGTTAATAATATATAGTTTCCAACAAAAATGTTAAGCAATCATTTTTAAAGAAAACACGGTCGAAGTCCAGACTCACTAATGCATCCTAACAAACTCGATAAGACACACTAATGTAAATTTTCTGGTTCTCTAAGACCAACGCTCGGATACCAACTGAAATGTCCCGTTCTTATTGATTAAAAACGTTCCATATTAATTGATTTCGTTGCGAGGTTTTGACCTCTATATGAGACGTTTTTCAAAGACTGCATTCATTTTTAAAACAAACCATAACCTTTATTTCATAAATAAAGGTTTAAAAAAGCTTTACGTAGATTATCAAATAATGATAATCTAAAATATCCTGTTTACACACGATCATTACATAATGGTTTACAATACAAATATGTTACATCGAAATCAGTTTCTTGAATGCAGTTTTTACACAATATCATACAAACATGGACTCCAAATCTTATCCTTATTTTAGTATGCAACAGCGGAAGCTCTTAGTATTCACCTGAGAATAAACATGCTTTAAACGTCAACAAAAATGTTGGTGAGTTATAGGTTTAACCTATATATATCAAATCGTAACAATAGACCAAAAGATTTCATATTTCAATACACATCCCATACATAGAGATAAAAATCATTCATATGGTGAACACCTGGTAACCGACATTAACAAGATGCATATATAAGAATATCCCCATCATTCCGGGACACCCTTCGGATATGATATAAATTTCGAAGTACTAAAGCATCCGGTACTTTGGATGGGGCTTGTTGGGCCCGATAGATCTATCTTTAGGATTCACGTCAATTAAGGTGTCTGTTCCATAATTCTTAGATTACCAGACTTAATAAAAAGGGGCATATTCGATTTCGATAATTCAACCATAGAATGTAGTTTCACGTACTTGTGTCTATTTTGTAAATCATTTATAAAACCTGCATGTATTCTCATCCCAAAAATATTAGATTTTTAAAAGTGGGACTATAACTCACTTTCACAGATTTTTACTTCGTCGGGAAGTAAGACTTGGCCACTGGTTGATTCACGAACCTATAACAATATATACATATATATCAAAGTATGTTCAAAATATATTTACAACACTTTTAATATATTTTGATGTTTTAAGTTTATTAAGTCAGCTGTCCTCGTTAGTAACCTACAACTAGTTGTCCACAGTTAGATATACAGAAATAAATTGATAAATATTATCTTGAATCAATCCACGACCCAGTATATACGTATCTCAGTATTGATCACAACTCAAACTATATATATTTTGGAATCAACCTCAACCCTGTATAGCTAACTCCAACATTCACATATAGAGTGTCTATGGTTGTTCCGAAATATATATAGATGTGTCGACATGATAGGTCGAAACATTGTATACGTGTCTATGGTATCTCAAGATTACATAATATACAATACAAGTTGATTAAGTTATGGTTGGAATAGATTTGTTACCAATTTTCACGTAGCTAAAATGAGAAAAATTATCCAATCTTGTTTTACCCATAACTTCTTCATTTTAAATCCGTTTTGAGTGAATCAAATTGCTATGGTTTCATATTGAACTATATTTTATGAATCTAAACAGAAAAAGTATAGATTTATAGTTGGAAAAATAAGTTACAAGTCGTTTTTGTAAAGGTAGTCATTTCAGTCGAAAGAACGACGTCTAGATGACCATTTTAGAAAACATACTTCCACTTTGAGTTTAACCATAATTTTTGGATATAGTTTCATGTTCATAATAAAAATAATTTTCCCAGAATAACAACTTTTAAATCAAAGTTTATCATAGTTTTTAATTAACTAACCCAAAACAGCCCGCGGTGTTACTACGACGGCGTAAATCCGATTTTACGGTGTTTTTCGTGTTTCCAGGTTATAAATCATTAAGTTAGCATATCATATAGATATAGAACATGTGTTTAGTTGATTTTAAAAGTCAAGTTAGAAGGATTAACTTTTATTTGCGAACAAGTTTAGAATTAACTAAACTATGTTCTAGTGATTACAAGTTTAAACATTCGAATAAGATAGCTTTATATGTATGAATCGAATGATGTTATGAACATAATTACTACCTCAAGTTCCTTGGATAAACCTACTGGAAATAAGAAAAATGGATCTAGCTTCAAAGGATCCTTGGATGGCTTGAAAGTTCTTGAAGCAGAATCATGACACGAAAACAATTTCAAGTAAGATTTCCACTCGAAATAAGATTGTTATAGTTATAGAAATTGAATTAAAGTTTGAATATGATTATTACCTTGTATAGAAAGATAACCTACTGTAAGTAACAAAGGTTTCTTGATCTTGGATGATTACTTGGAATGGATTTAGAAAACTTGGAAGTAAACTTGCAATCTTGGAAGTATTCTTGATTTTATGAAACTAGAACTTTTGGAATTTATGAAGAACACTTAGAACTTGAAGATAAAACTTGAGAGAGATCAATTAGATGAAGAAAATTGAAGAATTAAAGTGTTTGTAGGTGTTTTTGGTCGTTGGTGTATGGATTAGGTATAAAGGATATGTAATTTTGTTTTCCTGTAAATAAGTCATGAATGATTACTCATATTTTTGTAATTTTATGAGATATTTCATGCTAGTTGCCAAATAATGGTTCTCACATGTGTTAGGTGACTCACATGGGCTACTAAGAGCTGATCATTGGAGTGTATATACCAATATTACATACATCTAAAAGCTGTGTATTGTACGAGTACGAATACGGGTGCATACGAGTAGAATTGTTGATGAAACTGAACGAGGATGTAATTGTAAGCATTTTTGTTAAGTAGAAGTATTTTGATAAGTGTCTTGAAGTCTTTCAAAAGTGTATGAATACATATTAAAACACTACATGTATATACATTTTAACTGAGTCGTTAAGTCATCGTTAGTCGTTACATGTAAATGTTGTTTTGAAACCTTTAGGTTAACGATCTTGTTGAATGTAGTTAACCCATTGTTTATTATAACAAATGAGATGTTAAATTGTTATATTATCATGATATTATGATATATAATATATCTTAGTATGATATATATACAGTTAAATGTCGTTACAACGATAATAGTTACATATATGTCTCGTTTCGAAATCATTAAGTTAGTAGTCTTATTTTTACATATGTATTTCATTGTTAATACACTTAATAATATATTTACTTATCATTTAACATAATTAACCAAGTGTATCAATATCTTAATATGATTCATATGTACCTAGTAAGACGTTGTTATAACGATAATCGTTATATATATCGTTTTCGAGTTTCTTAAATTAATAGTCTCATTTTTATGTATATAACTCATTGTTAAAATACCTAATGAGATACATACTTATAATAAAATCATGTTAACTATATATATAACCATATATATGTCATCGTATAGTTTTTACAAGTTTTAACGTTCGTGAATCACCGGTCAACTTGGGTGGTCAATTGTCTATATGAAACATATTTCAATTAATCAAGTCTTAACAAGTTTGATTGCTTAACATGTTGGAAACATTTAATCATGTAAATATCAATCTCAATTAATATATATAAACATGGAAAAGTTCGGGTCACTACAATCACGAAGTCCTATATTCGGATATATTGAGTCAAAATAATTTCTTAACCCGTTGCGTAAAATAGCATTTGGGTTCCCCGCAATATATGCGTCAAAGTAAACACATCGTAACTTATGGATTTCCCAATGTGATATCCCCCATCTTTCGAACGAAAGCCTTTTATAAACCAAGGCATTCTTGGAACGTTCTTCGAATGTCTTACAAACTGATCTCGCCTTAAATAGTTGTGCCGAGGAATTCTGACCGACTCTAGACAAGATTTCATCAATCATGTCTCCGGGTAGGTCTCTTAAAATATTGGGTTGTCTATCCATTTTGTATTTTTATACTGTAAAATAGACAAGAGTTAGATTCATAAAAAAAATACTTATTAATACAAGCAATTTTTACATATATCATAAAGCATAAGCACACTATATTACATATATTACACCACACGAATACAACTATCTTATTCCGACTCGCTCATTTCTTCTTCTTCGGTTTTGGTTCGTTTTGCCAAGTTTCTAGGGATATATGATGTTCCCTTAATACAAGCCGTCGTTTTACACATTGGTTTAGAAAAACCTGGTGGTTTAGAGGTTCCCGGGTTATTGTCACAACTTAGGAAATACGGGTGTTGACGATACATATAAAGTTCATCGGGTTTGGAATCAAATTTCTCTATTTTTATGCCCTTTCCCTTATTGTTCTCTTTTGCCTTATTAAATTGTGTTGGGGTAATTTCTATAACATCATCGGAATCCTTGTCGGGATCCGATTCATCGGAGAATTGGTAATCCTCCCAATACTTTGCTTCCTTGGCGGAAACACCATTGACCATAATTAACTTTGGTCGGTTGGTTGAGGATTTTCTTCTACTTAACCGTTTTATTATTTCCCCCACTGGTTCTATTTCTTCTTCCGGTTTCGATTCTTCTTCCGGTTCCGATTCTTCTTTCGGTTCCGACTCTTCTTCCGGTTCCTCTTCGGGAACTTGTGAATCAGTCCATGAATCATTCCAATTTACATTTGACTCTTCATTATTATTAGGTGAGTCAATGGGACTTGTTCTAGAGGTAGACATC
Source organism: Rutidosis leptorrhynchoides (assembly GCF_046630445.1). Classification (NCBI taxonomy): domain Eukaryota; kingdom Viridiplantae; phylum Streptophyta; class Magnoliopsida; order Asterales; family Asteraceae; genus Rutidosis; species Rutidosis leptorrhynchoides. The sequence continues at coordinate 13,992,472 of NC_092341.1, forward strand.
TATCACATAATATCAAACGCGTTAAGAGATTAATATATCACATAATATTCACATGTTAAAAATATATAGTTTCCAACAAAATTTGTTAAGCAATCATTTTTCAAGTAAACACGGTCGAAGTCCAGACTCACTAATACATCCTAACAAACTCGATAAGACACACTAATGCAAAATTCTGGTTCTCTAAGACCAACGCTCGGATACCAACTGAAATGTCCCGTTCTTATTGATTAAAAACGTTCCATATTAATTGATTTCGTTACGAGGTTTTGACCTCTATATGAGACGTTTTTCAAAGACTGCATTCGTTTTAAAACAAACCATAACCTTTATTTCATTAATAAAGGTTTAAAAAGCTTTACGTAGATTATCAAATAATGATAATCTAAAATATCCTGTTTACACACGACTATTACATAATGGTTTACAATACAAATATGTTACAACGAAATAAGTTTCTTGAATGCAGTTTTTACACAATATCATACAAGCATGGACTCCAAATCTTGTCCTTATTTAAGTATGCGACAACGGAAGCTCTTAATAATCACATGAGAATAAACATGCTTAAAACGTCAACAAAAAATGTTGGTGAGTTATAGGTTTAACCTATATATATCAAATCGTAACAATAGACCACAAGATTTCATATTTCAATATACATCCCATACATAGAGATAAAAATCATTCATATGGTGAACACCTGGTAACCGACATTAACAAGATGCATATATAAGAATATCCCCATCATTCCGGGACACCCTTCGGATATGATATAAATTTCGAAGTACTAAAGCATCCGGTACTTTGGATGGAGTTTGTTAGGCCCAATAGATCTATCTTTAGGATTCGCGTCAATTAGGGTGTCTGTTCCCTAATTCTTAGATTACCAGACTTAATAAAAAGGGGCATATTCGATTTCGATAATTCAACCATAGAATGTAGTTTCATGTACTTGTGTCTATTTTGTAAATCATTTATAAAACCTGCATGTATTCTCATTCCAAAAATATTAGATTTTAAAAGTGGGACTATAACTCACTTTCACAAATTTTTACTTCGTCGGGAAGTAAGACTTGGCCACTTGTTGATTTAAGAACCTATAACAAATATGTACATATATATCAAAGTATGTTCAAAATATATTTACAACACTTTTAATACATTTTGATGTTTTAAGTTCATTAAGTCAGCTATCCTCGTTAGTAACCTACAACTAGTTGTCCAAAGTTAGATGTACAGAAAAAAATTGATATATATTATCTTTAATCAATCCACGACCCAGTGTATACACGTCTCAGGCTAGATCACAACTCAAAGTATATATATTTTTGGAATCAACCTCAACCCTGTATAGCTAACTCCCATATTACTGCATATAGAGTGTCTATGATTGTTCCAAATAATATATACACATGGGTCGATATGATATGTCAAAACATTTACATACGTGTCTATGGTATCCCAAGATTACATAATATATTAGAATACATGTATAATACAATATTAGTTAGCTAGAATATGATTAATATAGATTTGTTACCAATTTTCACGTAGCTACAACAAGAAAAATTATCCAATCTTGTTTTACCCATAACTTCTTCGTTTTAAATCCGTTTTGAGTGAATCAAATTGCTATGGTTTCATATTGAACTCTATTTTATTAATCTAAACAGAAAAATTATAGGTTTATAGTCTAAAATATAAGTTACAAGTCGTTTTTGTAAGAGGTAGTCATTTCAGTCGAAAGAACGACGTCTTGATGACCATTTTGAAAAACATACTTCCACTTTGAGTTTAACCATGATTTTTGGATATAGTTTCATGTTCATAAGAAAAATCATTTTCCCAGAAGAACAACTTTTAAATCAAAGTTTATCATAGTTTTTAATTAACTAACCCAAACCAGCCCGCAGTGTTACTACGACGGCGTAAATCCAGTTTTATGGTGTTTTTCGTGTTTCCAGGTTTTAAATCATTAAGTTAGCATATCATATAGATATAGAACATGTGTTTAGTTGATTTTAAAAGTCAAGTTAGAAGGATTAACTTTTGTTTACGAACAAGTTTAGAATTAACTAAACTATGTTCTAGTGATTACAAGTTTAAACCTTCGAATAAGATAGCTTTATATGTATGAATCGAATGATGTTATAAACATCATTACTACCTCAAGTTTTCTGGATAAAGCTACTGGAAATAAGAAAAATGGATCTAGCTTTAAAGGATCCTTGGATGGCTTGAAAGTTCTTGAAGCAGAATCATGACACGAAAACAGTTCAAGCAAGATTTTCACTCGAAATAAGATTGTTATAGTTATAGAAATTGAATCAAAGTTTGAATATGACTATTACATTGTATTAGAAAGATATATTACTGTAAATAAGAAAGATTTCTTGAGGTTGGATGATCACTCTACAAGATTGGAAGTAAGCTAGCAAACTTGGAAGTATTCTTGATTTTATGAAACTAGAACTTGTAGAATTTATGCAGAACACTTAGAACTTGAAGATAGAACTTGAGAGAGATTAATTAGATGAAGAAAATTGAAGAATGAAAGTGTTTGTAGGTGTTTTTGGTCGTTGGTGTATGGATTAGATATAAAGGATATGTAATTTTGTTTTCATGTAAATAAGTCATGAATGATTACTCATATTTTTGTAATTTTATGAGATATTTCATGCTAGTTGCCAAATGATGGTTCCCACATGTGTTAGGTGACTCACATGGGCTGCTAAGAGCTAATCATTGGAGTGTATATACCAATAGTACATACATCTAAAAGCTGTGTATTGTACGAGTACGAATACGGGTGCATACGAGTAGAATTGTTGATGAAACTGAACGAGGATGTAATTGTAAGAATTTTTGTTAAGTAGAAGTATTTTGATAAGTGTCTTGAAGTCTTTCAAAAGTGTATGAATACATATTAAAACACTACATGTATATACATTTTAACTGAGTCGTTAAGTCATCGTTAGTCGTTACATGTAAGTGTTGTTTTAAAACCTTTAGGTTAACGATCTTGTTAAATGCTGTTAACCCAATGTTTATAATATCAAATGAGATTTTAAATTATTATATTATCATGATATTATGATGTACGAATATCTCTTAATATGATATATATACATTAAATGTCGTTACAACGATAATCGTTACATATATGTCTCGTTTCAAAATCATTAAGTTAGTAGTCTTGTTTTTACATATGTAGTTCATTATTAATATACTTAATGATATGTTTACTTATCATAATATCATTTTAACTATATATATAACCATATATATGTCATCATATAGTTTTTACAAGTTTTAACGTTCGTGAATCACCGGTCAACTTGGGTGGTCAATTGTCTATATGAAACCTATTTCAATTAATCAAGTCTTAACAAGTTTGATTGCTTAACATGTTGGAAACACTTAATCATGTAAATAACAATTTCATTTAATATATATATAAACATGGAAAAGTTCGGGTCACTACAGTTTTCGGAGCTTAGGTGAACATCCATGTCGAAATAGTTGTCGGAATAACTGTCGGAATAGCTGTCGGAATATGAGGAATTGAACTGGTTGAGGGATTCATCTCATACGATCAGATGAAGGATTTTTGATAAAGAATAGAATAGGATGTAGATTAGTACCCTGCAATACATAATTTACATATGCATATATAATACTAAAATACCCATAAGTTACGGAGAAATCTACGGAATCTGTCAAGCAAAGTATACAATAACAGATATGCTAAGATATGAATTAGCAGATACGTTAAGATACGAATTTTGGCTATACACTATTCATGCAATCATTGCAGTAAGATGTGTCTAGACTAAGAATGATAAGCAGGTAATTTCCTAAGGATGATAAACATATGATTTCCGACAAAAATGATAAGCAAAACTTTTGACCTGCAGACACGGTCAAAGTCCAGACTTACTAATGCATCCTAACGACTATCAGTTAGACACACTAACGCAAGACCTGGTTCACTAAGACCACCGCTCTGATACCAACTGAAAGGACCCGTCCTAATCCATCTGGACGAAGTCACCAACAACTGGTTCCATTGCGATGATCGACTCCAAATACTGTCTTTAAAATGAGCAAATGCACAACGGAATGTTTCTTTCATACCTGAGAATAAACATGCTTTCAAGTGTCAACCAAAAGGTTGGTGAGTTCATAAGTTTATCATAAAATAATAAAATTCATCATTTTGATAGACCACAAGATTTAAATCCTGCATGGTACAAATGGACCCGAATCCTATACCCACCTGTAATGTACATGCGATATCTTTTAAATGCAGTACACCTTTCTCGTGTACGAAATCATCTTTCATAAATCTTAGTAACCGTACACATATCTCGTGCACAAAAATAACATACACATAATCTATGTATAAAATCATTCTCTCGATACATATCATTCATATCAATTGGCGGCAATTAACATGTCCACATAATTCAATGGTGCAATTATCATGTCCACATAATTCAATGGTAGCAATTATCATGTCCACATAATTCAATGGTGGCAATTATCATGTCCACATAATTCAATAATAATCCGCAGAACTTTTGTCTGCATAATAATTCATTCGAGGAATGTTTTGCTTGTGTCTATCTCGTCAAACATTTATAAAAGCATTTCATGTATTCACAGTTCAAAATATATTTCAAAAGCATTTAATAAAGCAGTTGTAAAAACAGCGCATGTATTCTCAGTCCCAAACATGTAAAGAGTAAAAGGGAGCAAATGAAACTCATTTAATGTATTTTGTAGTAAAAATACATATGACGTCATTTAACAAGTGTAGGTCTGGCCTTGGATTCACGAACCTATATCATTTGTACTTTCATTAATGCATATTCTTGTAATCGAACAATTATATATATATATATATATATACATATATTATTATTATTAATGATATAATTTTTATATTAGTATTTTATGTATCTCATTATTACTATATAAAATATAACTTTTGTTATGTTATATGTATCAAATATTTTATACGTATATATTTCTTTTGTTTGTTAAAATAGTAATTATATTAATATTAAAATAATATTAGTAATTATAAAGATGATAATACTAGTGTTAGTAATAACGATAATAATATTAATGATTTTATTACTAATAATATTAATGATAGTTTTAATGATAAATCTTATAATAATGATAATAATAGTAGTTTTAATAAAATGAAAATTTTAATATTAACAATAATGAAAATAATAATTTTGATAATATTACATAATACTTAATAATAATAATTATTATAACAATCTTATTACTAATGATATTCTTAATAATATTACTTTTGTTAATAATAATAATAATAATAATAATAATAATAATAATAATAATAATAATAATAATAATAATAATAATAATAATAATAAAAAGTTTACAATGATAGTAATACTAATATAGATCATAATAATAATAATTTGGATTATCTTCATAATAATAATAATAATAATAATCATAATCATAATAATATTTATAGTTCTAATAATAATAATAATAATAATAATAATAATAATAATAATAATAATAATAATAATAATAATAATAATAATAATAATAATTGTTATACTACCTAATAAAAAGGGATCAGTGGGGGTTTTGTTGGCGGCTACATCAGATCGAGAAGGCAGAAACACCAACGCAGAAGAGAAAAAGAGAGAAAAAAAATCACGATGAGTAGGACCTTCGATTCTTTAATCGGTCAATCGATCACACACAATATCTTGAGATATAATCAGTTATCAATTCATCATCATCGTTCAATCGATTTACGCTCATCATCATCGTTCGAGCACCAATTATCACAAATAGCAGGTAATCATCATCAATCTTCATCGTATCATTTTCGTGTCATCATAATCATTAATTCATCATAAATTCATCATCATAGTCATCTCACAATAACAGATTAGTTGCAGGTTCTTGAATGGCAATAGCTAGGGTTTCTAGTTTCCAGGTTTGAAGTGTTCATTTGAAACAGAGAATGAATAGCAGGTTTTGATGATCGATTGTAAAGTGTTGCAGGTTTATCGATGGAGAAACTCGATTATAAAGTTAACACAAAGCAAAGGCAGTTTACAAAGGTTAGATGATTTTTATTTGATTGAATAAATTAGGAATTAATGAAATTAGTTGTGCTTATTAATAAGTAATCTGGTTGTGGTGGTGTGATTGTAAATCGAAAATGAATTTGGGTTGTTTTGATAGGAGAATATGATAAACAAGTATAGCAGCTTACAATGATGGTGGTGTTTTGAATTGGTTCGACCAAGATGGGTGTTGCAGGTGTGGTTTTTATTTTTTTTATTTTTTTATGGTTCTAACAAGTTATGGTAGTATGCAGCAGTTTGTTTTGTATTGGTGTAAGTTCTTGGCGATTTACCAGACTACAAACAGCATAACAAGAAAAGTTGAAGTGGGTTTACCTGTTCTTGCTCATACAGAACCCAGGAACAGAATATCAAGCAATGATGGTGGTATGTAGTTGTTTGGGGTGACAGTTTGATGGCAGTTTTCACGGTGGACAACAGCAGGTAACATGACAGTATAACAGCAGTGATACACGACACTATAGCAGCAGCAGGTAGTAGGAACAGGGTGGTTGTTCTTGATGAATTTCGAATGAAACAGAGAAAAAATCAATCTCAGGTATAGCAGCAAGTGTTATGCAGTTTACGATGGTGCAAACAGGGAGACATGAGCAGCAGTAAGGCAGTTTAAGGGTTCAACATTTTGTATTTTGAGGTTCACGAACCAGTAAGATGAAATGGGTTTTTGTAACTCTTATATGCATATGTATATATATTATAGTAGTTTATGATATATAAAGGAACACAAATAGTAATCGTAGTTGGTAATTGATAAGTGATGTTGTATAGTACCAATTATCAACTGGCATGGCTTGTTTTATAGCAATTGGATTGACAGAAAAATAATTGTTTATAAAAAAAAGTTAAAGTAAGATTTTGATTGTACAATCGATCTTGGTGTTTGACGTTTTCATAGACAGAAACAAAAGTTGTTGAAGTATGATTATAATGTAAAAGTGATTCTAATTATGTGCATCAAATTCTAACTTGTGTCAAATAATGGATACGTATATTGATAAATATATTAATACTAATAATATAATAATGATAATAAAATTAATTATAATATCAATAATATCAAAAATTATAATAATAATAATAAATATATTAATAATAACAATAAATAATAACAATTAGTAGTGATACTAATAATAATAAATAACATTTTAGTTTTAATGATTCTTATAATAATATTTGTAGTTAACATCTTTATTTTTATGATCATAATCTTTTAATTATAATTATAACATTAATAATAGTAATAATATTACAATTTCTGATATCAATATCAATTTAATATTTATGTTTATGGAAGTATTAATAATAGTATCATAATCATATTTTAAATTATATTTTAATATATTAATATTACAATTCATTAGTTATACCCTATATACTAATCATATATATTATATATTGAATATTTAATATTAATAAATTTTATATATATTACTATATATATATATATATATATATATATATATATATATATATATATATATATATATATATATATATATATATATATATATATATATATATATATATATATATATATATATATATATATATATATATATATATATATATTTACAAGTGAATGTTCGTGAATCGTCGGGATTAGTCAAAGGTCAAGTGTATACATGAACACAGTTCAAAGTTTTTGAGATTCAGTTTGACAGACTTTGCTTATCGTATCGAGATCATGTAAAGATTAAGTTTAAATTTGGTCGGAAATTCCCGGGTCATCACAGACGGCATGCATACCATTTCATAATACATTCAACTATAACTGACTTGATAATAATCTTGATGAACTCAACGACTCGAATGCAATGTCTTTCGAAATATGCCATGAATGACTCCAAGTAATATCCTTAAAATGAGCTAATGCATAGCGGAAGATTTCTTTCATACCTGAGAATAAACACGCTTTAAAGTGTCAACCAAAAGGTTGGTGAGTTCATAGGTTTATCGTAAACAATAAAATTCATCATTTTAATAGACCACCAGATTTAATATACCCATTTCCCATAACCATTATGCATAAAATTCATTCATATGGATTGAACACCTGGTAATCGACCTTAACAAATTTCATATAGAATATCCTCATCATTCCGGGACAACTTCGGACATGATAAATTCGCCATCATTCTGGGAAAACTTCGGACATGATAAATTCTCCATCATTCCGGGAAAACATCGGACATGATAAATTCGCCATCATTCCGGGAAAACTTCGGACATGATAAATTCGCCAGTATTCCGGGAAAACATCGAACATGATAAATTCGCCATCATTCCGGGAAAACATCGGACATGATAAATTCGCCATCATTCTGGGAAAACATCGGACATGATAAATTCGCCATCATTCTGGGAAAACATCGGACATGATAAATTCGTCATCATTCCGGGAAAACATCGGACATGATAAAAAGGGCACATTCGATTTCGATAATTCAACCAAAGAATGTAGTTTTGATTACTTGTGTCTATTTAGTAAAACAGTTATAAAAATATTTCATGTATTCGCAGTTCAAAATATGTTTCAAAAGCATTTAATAAAGCAGTTGTAAAAATAGCGCATGTATTCTCAGTCCCAAAAATGTAAAGAGTAAAAGGGAATCAAATGAAACTCACCATACTGTATTTTGTAGTAAAAATACATATAACGATATTGAACAACTGAAAAATGAAGGGTTGGCCTCAGATTCACGAACCTTTAAAGCTTTCCTAAAAATAAAATGCCTCAGACGGGGCTCGAACCCGCAATCTCTCTCTAACCGACACAACATCCTAACCATCCCTCTGTTACTTCATTTCATGAATTAATTCACACTTAATATTATATAAACTGTATATTTCATTTTCATTTTCTTTTTATTTTTCAAATCATCAGCAACATCATACGATCATCATATCAACATCATTTTCTCACGGTTTCACCATCAACTATATTATCATGATCGTCCTCATCATCATCATGCCTTTATCATTTTCGTTTTTGCTGGTAAACCAGGAACAAAACATAGATAAAATCCCGTTTTCAAAATTCTCTTACACATGATTATTTCTTGGCCCAACTACATAATAAACATAGCCCAAGATCAAAACCCATTTCTGTAAATCCATTACATACGGCCCAATCAGGATCACTTTAGGATTCTGTGCACCAGATTAGCAACAGCAAACGCAATTTCCTTTCATTTACTTTATGTATTTTATTATTGTAACTACACATCATCTCAAATTCCATTGTCGGCCATAAAGTAAAGGAAAAGCATGCAATATCCGCCTAAATATACCTCCAAGTGTTTCGGCCAAAAATATGTGGCCCAAACTAGAAATTAAATAAATCCAGGTTGTCATTATTTGTGATCTGTTTTGATCCCTTGCCTGAGTTCGATCGAACTGAATAACAAAAAAAATTCCACTTGATTCCTTTTCTCAAAAAAAAAAAAAAATAATTCAACCCAATCTCCTCATGCTAATAAAGTGTCGGTTTTAATAAATAAATGGGGAATCCGAAGCTGTAAGTGGAAGACAACAAAGTGAGGTTTACTAGAAACATTAACGAGAAGAAAGAAAATATCAACCGTGTCCACCACTTATTGTACTCATCAACAATCAAACCCCAAGGACCCTACAATTTGCTAATTAAATGATTTCTTTCCTGCCCACTCATGTATGTCGACTAACACCATTTAATAATTGGTATTTCTTTTTTCCTTCACTTATTTATAACGCACTCTTTTCATTTGTTTTATGCGACATCCAAAACAGAAATCAAATGAGAATAATGGTGACAAGTTTAATGGGTTTTGATAATTACACATTGGTGTGAAGGTGAAGTTGATGGTGGTTAAAGGAGGTGAAGTGGTGAGGTGGTATTTAGGGTGTTGAGGTTCGATTAGCAAAAAGCACTACTTCAAATGGTTTAGAGTTCAACATCCGCAACTTGCATCTGGTCATGGTTTTTGGTTGATCACGATTAGTAATGAAACGGGTTGGTAAGATGGTCGTGTGGTTTGGTTTTTGAACAAACAATATAGTGGAAGGTGGCGGTGATAATTGTGATTGTTGGGTTGGCGTGTAGTTCGATCAACACAGAATAGTAGTAGCATCATGAGGTGGGTGTTCGTTTATTGTTTGCTTGTAACAGAAAACATAAATCAGAAATTAAATATGGTGGTTTAAAGGGTGGTGTTTTTCATGTGGTAGTGAGTGATGGTTTGGTGTTGATGGACCAACGAGAAAATAGATAAAAGAAAGAAAATGGTGTTTTAAATGGTGACTGGGATATCGTTACATGTAGTAGTAACGTCTTCATGATACATGATGATGATGACTCTTGATAACTGAAGTAGATAAATAGATCATAAAGAAAAGGATGAAGAAAGAAGAAAGATGGTGATTTTGAGTTCATGATTAAAACCAAACATAAAAGTAGTAGTGAAGTATGGTGATGGTATTGAGTTAAGATGAAATGAATATTTGATACAGTAATATCATGTGATTAGTTTTTGTTTGGTATAGATAATGAGGTCGACATTTCTTTTACTCCACAGACAAGTAGTACACTAATATTCAATCAGAGGAATTAAAAACAATTAAGCAGATAAAGATGGGTAATGGATTTGTTATGTGTCTGCTTCATCTTTCTAATCGAATTGCAAAGGGATACAGATTGATAGCGAGATGTAACAAAACTGAATTCCTTTTATATGTCTATCTGATTCGTAAATTTGATAATTAATAAGTGTATGTATATTAATATTATTAATAATACAATTAATAATAATAATATTACTAATAATAATTATATTATTGATAAAGATACTAATAATAATAATAATAATAATAATAATAATAATAATAATAATAATAATAATAATAATAATAATAATAATAATAATAATAATATGAGTTATAATAATAAGTCACAACTGATAATTTTTGTAAATTTGATAATAATAATAATAATAATAATAATAATAATAATAATAATAATAATAATAATAATGTTATTAATAATAATGGTAATTATGAAAATGATAATCTTAAAATCAGAATTTTTATTACTAGTTATAATAGTACTGATATTAATATTAATATTAATATTTATTTTAATAATATTACAACTACATTTTAATTTGTAAGTATATATAGATGTTAAATATTATTAATTATACTTATTTAATACTTATATGATATATATTAAATAAATACACATATTGAATGTTTAATTTTTATACTTGTTATATATTATAATATGCATACAGTCAATAATTATATATATATATATATATATATATATATATATATATATATATATATATATATATATATATATATATATATATATTTCAACTACTACATTTTTAATTGTGTTTTAAGTTTTCTTTCATAATATATAGTCACCTAGTAGTTTATTAAGCTATTTTAATTTATAATATAGTTATTTACATATATAGTTGTTTATATATAAACATTTCTATTTTCGATTAAAGGTTCGTGAATCGTCGAAAATAGTCAATGAGTAATTGATTACATGAATATAATTACAAAGTTTTTGAGACTCAACATTACCGACTTTCCTTATCGTGTCGAAATCATATAAAGATTAAGTTTAAATTTGGTCGGAAATTTCTGGGTCGTCACATAATGTTAGGATTATTATTGTTATAAGTAATTGAATTATAAGTATTATTATTGTTATTATTATTAGTATAAGAATCACTTATCAATTGTTATTATTATTGATAATACTAATATTATTATCATTTTAAAATAAATTGTATCATTTTATTACTAAGTATAAATATTATTATCATTATTACGATTATGATTATTATTATCATTATTAGTATGAAAATAATATAATCTATTATTATTTTCATTAATAATAACATTAGTATTAATCTATGATTATTAATAATAGTATTAATATCAATATAAGTATTACTATTTTTGACATAAGTATTAATACTATCATTATTATTATAAATGTTAATAACAGTATTGTTATTGAAGATCATTATAACTATTATTAAACATATTATTACTTATTTATCATTTTTATTAAAATTATTATTATTATTATCATTATTATTATTGTTATAAGTATTATTATCATTATTAACATCATTAATGGAATAATAAACATTATTATTATTATTAATATTAAGTATTATCATTATTATTATTTTATCATTACAAATATTATTTTAGTATTACTATAAATACTATTTTTAACAAACAAATGATATATATATATTTATATAAAAATATATTTAAAACATATAACATAACAAAATTGCCAGTTTTATATACAAAATGAAAATATGAGACGTATATATATTATTAATATAAAAATGATATAATTAGTAAATCATATATATAAACTTATTCGATTACGATTATGTGTATTAATATATATACAAATGATATAGGTTCGTGAATCCGAGGCCAATCTTGCACTTGTTCAATGACGTCATATGTATTTTTACTACGAAATACAGTATAGTGAGTTTCATTACTCTCTTTTTATATATATTTTTGGGACTGAGAATACATGCGCTGATTATACTAATGTTTTACGAAATAGACACAAGTGATCAAAAACTACATTCTATGGCTGGATTATGAATATTGAATATCACCCCTTTTTAGCTTGGTAACCTAATAATTAGGAAACGGGTATGGCCCCTAATTGACGCGAATCCTAAAGATAGATCTATGGACCTCGACAAGTCCCATTCGGAGTACGGATGCTTTAGTACTTCGAGATTATTATTATTATACAGACGAGAGGTTCTGTTTGGGGATATTCTATGCATTAAAGTTAAGTCGGTTATCAAGCGTTCACCATATGAATGATTTTTAATTCGTGGATTACGCGTGTTATTTTGTACTCGGGTTACGTGTACAATTAAATATATGAAATCTTGTGGTCTATTAAAATGATGGAAATGAATGTTTATGATAAACTAATGAACTCACCAACCTTTTGGTTGACACTTGAAAGCATGTTTATTCTCAGGTTTGAAAGAAATCTTCCGCTATGCATTTTCTCATTTTAAAGATATTACTTGGAGTCATTCATGGCATATTTCAAAAGACGTTGCATTCAAGTCATTTCATTCAACAAGATTACTATTAAGTCATTTATAGTTTGGATAGATTATGAAAGGATATGCATGCCTGTCAACTTTCGATGTAATGAAAGTCTGTCTTTTAAAAATGAATGCAATGTTTGTAAAATGTATCATATAGAGGTCAAATACCTCGCAATGTATCCATATGTTATTGTATTCATCCTTATAGATTAGGACGGGTCGCTTCATGTGGTATCAGATCGGTGGTCTTAGCGAACCAGGTCTGCATTAGTGTGTCTGTAACACCCCGTCAAAAATCCCTTTAACGGAATGTTAACTCTGGTCCCAGTGCTTGGCTTGACTTCTACGTAACAACAATATCTTACAGCGGAAGCAATTAATACCTGAGAATAAAACACGCAAAACGGATCAACAATAATGTTGAGTGAATCTACAGGTTTTAAGTAAACAATACAGTATGTTTAAGAAATAACATTTCGAAAATATTTATTAGTGGAAGACCACCAAGGTTTAATGTTAAAAGTTTGTAGACAACACCGTGTCCCATTTCAAAAGTTTGTTGACACTACCATGTCAAGTTTCAATCATTTGTAGACAATACCATGTCAAGTTTCAAATATTTGTAGACAATACCATGTCAAGTTTTATCTCATTTGTTCGTAAACCACAGTTTTAAATAACGTTGTATAGTATCTGAAAAACAGTTATCAAAAAATAGTTTAAGTTCCTTGACCACGAGATTTTACAAGTACAACTCCAAGTTGCGAAACGTTTGCATAATCTATGAGCACCTGAATACTAGCAATGACCCAAGTATAAAATCCACTATACCTGCCTTTACCTCATAAAAATGTTATACACTTGTACGAATGTATTATGTTCAAAGTAAATGCACCACAGTTTTTATAGCGGGTGAGGTTGTCAACCTAATGGATCCGTCCATCTAAATTATGCCTACACCGATGGTATTTAAAGTATTCAAGCTAGAGGCTTTGTGAACAAACTCAATATGCATATATAGTACTCGTGTCAATACAAAAAGCATTTTAAAAATGTAAGTAACAACAACGTGTATTCTCATCTCTGAAAACATGTAAAAAGCGGGACTGTAGACTCACCTTTGAATAAAGCTCGGATTGAAAAGTGGACAATTTACTTGTACGGTTTATAGCCGAGTAATGCAACCTAAGTATATGTATTTAGGTTGGTCAATAAATATGTATTAAACAAGTGTGGTTTGATAGTATAAGTTGTCTTATTGCTCGAATCGACGCGTTTCAAAGTAGAAGTCAACATACAGTCAACTAATTCATGCAAGTCAAACAAAGTCAACCGAAGTCAAACCGAAAGTCAAACTTGGTCAAAGTAGTCAACTAAATTCAATATCAGTAGGTTCATGTCAAATGGTGGTCAACATGTCAAACCTAAGTCAAACAACACGTTTTAGATCATAATTGGTCAATTTCACAATTTTAGTTTATCGTTGTGCACAAAGTTCATGTACATGTAGCAAACTTAGCATATTATCTCATAGTAAAAAATTCAAGTAAACATGGAAACCTCCAGATCATAAGTATACTCAAAATCGATTCCAAAAAGTCCAGCCAGGGTCTCATACGATAATTAAAAGTCAGGAATCAGAAGGGATACATTTATGGTTTGCCAAGTCAGTTTCTAACCGCGCACTGATTTCGTTTTGGCTATAACCGGAGCTAGGGACATGAAATTAATACAAGACCAGTGGTCATGGTTCAAGGACAAGTTAAAATAACACATATCAAAAGTTGAGCAATTTTTGTTTAGCCAATTTGTAGAGTTTATTCGTGCAAGTTGAACATTCAGTTTTTCAGCTCAAATCAGAATTTACATAAAGTATGGCCCTATTGTGCCCACTGCATAAGGTTTTAGAGATTGATATAAACTAACAATAAGTCACATATCATTTTAAAATTCATATTCCAGAAGCTTACATGCTCATTCAATAAACACAATCAACAGAGTATAAAACATAGAGCAATTTACAGATTCGATTCTAGTTTCGCTAGTCACATTCGCACGCGATTATCCGAAGATCTAGATACAATTAACCTATGATATCTACATGAAAGATGAATTAATTTTTGTGTAAATTTCAAATATGTAAAGCTTTAAATCCAGAAGTTAACACATTTTATCATACAAGGCTGTTTTCATGCAAGTGCTGTATAAATCAACTTTTTCACTAAATCAAGCATATCTCAAGTTATACATAAGCAAACAACATGATATCCTAGTGTAACCTGAGTGTTTTTAAATTACCTATCCAATGGTATTAATTTCACAATCCAATTTGTGGTCTATCAAACCCATAATTTCCGATCAATCACAAAAACACAACGTTAATTTCAATTGATCATAACTTGATCATCCGGAAACGAAATCAAGCGATTCCAAAGCCTAAAGTTAATAGTTTTTCGCAAGGATTCTGAATATCACATAATATCATACATTTAAAAAGTCAAAATTTACTGTACATGCAATAAATAATTCGGTTTTCGCATTAATCAATCAAAACGAGCAATTTATCGCATCTAGTATTCATCAAACATCAAGACTTGAGCAATAGACAACCTAATCCATGAAACTTTAACAAAAATCAGATTTTAAATATTAGGATTTATGTAATTATACCTTTGATCACAAAATTAATGATACGCACGCGTAGAGAACGACGATCGGAGCAAGATTGATCAAACGAGTAAGAGCAAACAAGCAAGTTTGATGGTTGATTTGTGTGTGTGTGTGTGTGTTTGATGTGAAGAAGAAGAGAGGGAGGAGGAATGAGCTGCATTTTTCATAGTTAGGATGGAATGAGAGGATTATCTAACTAGTTATTTAGTGCTGAAAAATCAAAAGTCAACAAACATGAGCCTAAACTAATTAGTCAACAAACATGGGCCTAAACTAATAGTCAACATGCATTGGCTACTCATGGGGCCAAGGATGATGAGGTATGAGGTCAAGTCCATGTGGCCTCAGGCTCGGGTCTCGGGCTCGTTTTGTGTAAAAGCTCGTTCGCGCGTGGTTCGTTTAGAGTGCCATTAACCGTACCGAATCTCCGGCACGTTAACTAGTCGTTGAAACAAAAGCACCGTGTTTAATTCATTAAGTAAATAATAAATTAAATTTCTTTCATAAGTTCAATAATTATTAACAATAATTATTCTATCGTTTTTCTGAGTTCCGTTAACTGAAAAGTTTTCTAGGCGATTAACTTTAATCGTGTCGTTTCTAGTTTAATTCGTCAACCGAATTAAGTTCACTAATTAATATAACATATTAATTCAAGTAATCCACCAAGGATCAAGTACACATTTAATTACTTTAAATACGAAAAGTTTCACGTAGCCACTGTTAACTATTCTGAAAAAAAATTTGGCGTATGGAAATAGTATGATTTAACTAACGATCGTCAAGTATTTAATGGAAGTTTTAACGGAAAAGCTCGGGTTGTTACATTACCCACCCGTTATTGAAAATTTCGTCCCGAAATTTGGATGATGGCAGTTATTGATGAAAATAAAAATATTTTCGTATCATTAGAAATCCACGTTTCAACGTGAGCTTGAATTCTATAACGAAGTTTGCAAATAAAGTTTATACTTGGCTTGAATAGTTTGTCTTTCCAGACGTAAGCCTTCATAGATTCTTTTAATAAAAGAATTTGGTCATATACGAGTGTTTCGTCAAATAATATGATAAGATTAAATAATCTTTCGAGATCTCTATCCGGATGGATTTCTAAGGTCCGTTCAGTTTCGTAATGAATATGAGTTAAGTGTATCGTATTTCTTATCATCAAGAATATGAATGAAATGATTCGGTTACGTGTAAAAATACGACTGAATATGTCACTAATGGATGTATTGAAGTAATAGTTGTCTGCCTTGACTTTTCGATGTAATCACTATTGATTCTCCTAAATTTAAGGGATTTGAATATAATCGTTTGAAATCTATGAGATTTGGATCCCGGTAATTAAGGAAATTAGAATCCTTTTCTTTTTGATTTAATACGATTATCTTAATCGGCCGACGCGTTACTATGGTAAAAAGTTTTGATATAAATTAATCATCTCTTCGTCCTTATTTTCTCAACCTCAATCTTCTTACTTTCAAAATTCTATTTTCAAAAATTTTGTGAAGATGTTTCATCCGCTCTTGATTTTTGTTACTATTTTGACTGTGTATACAGTCATTCTTCTTTTTAGTCTACCACCAGAAGAATCTCTGTTCTTCTATAATGCTCTAGGGGTGACATTATTTTTAATTCTACCACTCCTCTGTTTTTCAATACTTATTGATATAAATGGTTTATGATCTTCCATGTTTGTTGTCTTTTATATTCTGACCTATTTTTTGAAGACTCATGCTTTTTATCCAAGAAGATCTTCAACTTGTTCTTCTATACATGGTCAAATAATACGGATCAATAGCTGGTGATGATGCAGAAACATTCGCTGTTCATCGTCATAGTATCCGTTTTCACCTTGTTTTCTCTTCTCTACTTTAAATCAAGCAAGTAATGGTCCATAATTCGTAGGTATGGAGTTTCGAATGATCATAATATACAAAGTAGAAAGGAAAGGTAATAGCACGATTTGATTTGTCAAATTACCAGAATATCCGAAAAAGACCGAATCATCAAGAAATATATTTTCTTGATATGTTTAGAAGTTAAATAGAATGAAAGAGTTATGTAACATGGTTCATGATGATTGTAAGGTCTGTGAATCATCATCTTCCATTAGAAATTCAGCATGACTTCGGAGCAAGATATTCTCTAAAGATGTCATCAGATCCAGAATTACCTGGATTCTTTGAATATAGGGTTTGGTCCTTGTATTTGTCCTTGGTCTCCTTCATGGTTAGCTCAATCCATTTTTCAGTTCCAAATCTGAGCTTTTTCAATTCTTTATCATCAAACTTTTGGCCATTAAGATCATCTATAGCTTTTGCTGCTTCGTCAGCATTCTCAAGGTTAACGAATCTGAATCGTTGGTTATCAATCCGAGATGGTTTCAAGAGATTTTATTTTTAGATGATTAAACGCTGATTGTAATCGTCAACGGATCTAATGGTTGACGAATAGGCGTTGTTGATTTCAAAAGTAATGAATGATAATTTTGATGGTTTGATGTGATAATTCATCATAGAATACAAATGAATATAATTCATGAATGTAGTGATCTTTTAGAAGATAACACTTGCTAAAGCTTTACTTAGATTCTGATATGTCAAAATTAGAATATGTAGTAGTTGTTCTTTAGTGAACGGATACACATATCTTGTGAGTGTAATTAGTATAGTTACTGATTATTGAATCAGAATTTGAAGAATGTATAATGTAATATATTAATGTGAGATATAAATATTTCTCGGGTTTTACCTACCCATTAAATATTTTTACAATTTACAGTTTGTACAGAAGAGTTTTTAATTACAATCTTTATCAAGATATATATTCGTATATATTCTTCAGATGTAATCATGGATTTAATGAGTTAATATAATATTAAACTCATTTGATTTACGGTTGAAGATAATCTCCAAAACCTTAGAGATTTCATAATTGTCGCGAAATATTTCGCTAATGAAGTTATGAATCAATACTTCATCGTTCATTGTTTATTGATATACCACGGTGTATGATATTGATGCTCGTGAAGTTCTTGTGAAATTTACAAGGCACGAATAATGTTTTCTAGAAAGTTTCGAGTACATCGAAAATAGAAGTGAAAAATCAAACATGTATTTGAATAATACACTTAGTTTATTATGAAATGGAGTTTATTGTGCTGAAGCAGTGATTAATGATTGTTAAGTCATTAACGAAGGATGTACATCATAGAATATTAGTGATATGATTTAACCTAGTAGTACATACTAGTTAAGATTCACACGTAATAGCTTAGTACGAAAAGATTTATTATTGTTCCAAACCATATATATATATAAAGTATACATATATAATTTTTTTTTTCAGGAAGAATGAGTCAATACATCTTAACTCATAATTACTAATATTCCTTGGTATCTATGAGGCGTATGATGTTGATATCCGAAGTACCGAGTGTGATGTTGAGGTGTGGGATGCGGATGTTGTTGTTGGTGAAGCTGATGCTGTTGGTGGTGATGCTGATGGTACTGGTGGTGCTGGTTATGCTGCTGGTGCTGCTGATGCTCTTAGGTTTTGTACCATATTTTCTAAAGCCACTACTCGAGCGCGAAACTCGTTGACTTCTTCTTTTATTCCGGGATGATTGGCGGTTCGGACAAGCGGATGAATAAGATCTAAAATTCTGGATATTAGATATTCGTGACGGGATATTCTAGAAATAAGGGTGAAAATAGTGTTCCGAACTGGTTCGCCGGTAAGTGCTTCAGGTTCTTCGCCAATAGGTGAATTCGGTTGGTGGAAGGGATCGCCTTCTTCTTGCCTCCATTGATTAAGTCGACTACTAACCCACCCCCGATTCATCCAGAAAAGATGATGGCTAATAGGTTCATTCGTTCTGGTTACGCTGTCCATGGAGCTCGAGGAATCTGATGAGAAATTCATATTATGTGTTTGGAATAGGGTTTGATATGAATTGAGTGTTGGATGTTATGTTTGTCTCCTTGAATACGTGTATATAGCAAAAAGATTTCCGTAATTTACGGAGGAAATTTAGTAAATATATCAGACAAAATCTAATATAATAAGTATGATAGCGACAGGATTAGCCTGTATGTAATTGGTACAATAATTGCAGTAAGATGTCGGTGGATCAAAAATGATAAGCAGTGAGAAGTAGTGATCGGTCGCGTCTAGTAGTGAGAGGCGGCGTTGAGTAGTAGTAACCAACGATAAATAGCAAGGAGTAGTGGTATAAGATGATGAGTATGTCCAGGCAATGTCTTCGTAGTGCCAAGTAGAAATCAGGGGTGACAGACAGTGTCGGGTAGTGACGAATTATGACGTGATTACACGCTCCTTATAGGTTATAATAACAATTAATTCGTACAGTGTAAATTTCTACTCATATTTGAAATTAAATGGTTTATGTTCTAAACAGTATTTATCCAAGTAACCTACTTGACTCACTCCCAATTCCTTATTTTGCGATGTCGGAACTTCTATATGAGTTACCGTAATGTAATCCCGGTCATTACATTACGCTATCTCACATTTTCATTCGACATAACTCCGTAAGTTTAAGATGGCGTAATCAACTTAATTTAGTTAAATCTCGCGTCGCGTGTACGTATGTTATTCGTAGTATAACGTTTAGTTCAAGTCCATATCATATGGGTATAGGGTGTATATGTACGTGATGTAATGTGTAGCCCTACATGTCGTATTGTGAAGCAAATAGTGCATGTATGGTGTATAAAAGTCATCCAAGACACACGACTATAGACTAGACCAACTAATGCGCCCTACCGTTAGACACACTAATGCATCCTAGTTCCCTATAGCCAAAGCTCTGATACCAAATGTAACACCCCGTCAAAAATCCCTTTACCGGAATGTTAACTCTGGTCCCAGTGCTTGGCTTGACTTCTACGTAACAACAATATCTTACAGCGGAAGCAATTAATACCTGAGAATAAAACACGCAAAACGGATCAACAATAATGTTGAGTGAATCTACAGGTTTTAAGTAAACAATACTGTATGTTTAAGAAATAACATTTCGAAAATGTTTATTAGTGGAAGACCACCAAGGTTTAACGTTAAAAGTTTGTAGACAACACCGTGTCCCATTTCAAAAGTTTGTTGACACTACCATGTCAAGTTTCAATCATTTGTAGACAATACTATGTCAAGTTTT
This sequence comes from Rutidosis leptorrhynchoides, assembly GCF_046630445.1. Lineage (NCBI taxonomy): Eukaryota > Viridiplantae > Streptophyta > Magnoliopsida > Asterales > Asteraceae > Rutidosis > Rutidosis leptorrhynchoides. The sequence goes on from NC_092341.1 coordinate 14,013,585, forward strand.
ATCTCATTTGTTCGTAAACCACAGTTTTAAATAATGTTGTATAGTATCTGAAAAACAGTTATCAGAAAATAGTTTAAGTTCCTTGACCACGAGATTTTACAAGTACAACTCCAAGTTGCGAAACGTTTGCATAATCTATGAGCACCTGAATACTAGCAATGACCCAAGTATAGAATCCACTATACCTGCCTTTACCTCATAAAAATGTTATACACTTGTACGAATGTATTATGTTCAAAGTAAATGCACCACAGTTTTTATAGTGGGTGAGGTTGTCAACCTAACGGATCCGTCCATCTAAATTGTGCCTACACCGATGGTATTTAAAGTATTCAAGCTAGAGGCTTTGTGAACAAACTCAATATGCATATATAGTACTCGTGTCAATACAAAAAGCATTTGTAAAAATGTAAGTAACAACAGCGTGTATTCTCATCCCTGAAAACATGTAAAAAGCGGGACTGTAGACTCACCTTTGAATAAAGCTCGGATTGAAAAGTGGACAATTTACTTGTACGGTTTATAGCCGAGTAATGCAACCTAAGTATATGTATTTAGGTTGGTTAATAAATATGTATTAAACAAGTGTGGTTTGATAGTATAAGTTGTCTTATTGCTCGAATCGACGCGTTTCAAAGTAGAAGTCAACATACAGTCAACTAATTCATGCAAGTCAAACAAAGTCAACCAAAGTCAAACCGAAAGTCAAACTTGGTCAAAGTAGTCAACTAAATTCAATATCAGTAGGTTCATGTCAAATGGTGGTCAACATGTCAAACCTAAGTCAAACAACACATTTTAGATCATAATTGGTCAATTTCACAATTTTAGTTTATCGTTGTGCACAAAGTTCATGTACATGTAGCAAACTTAGCATATTATCTCATAGTACAAAATTCAAGTAAACATGGAAAACTCCAGATCATAAGTATACTCAAAATTGATTCTAAAAAGTCCAGCCAGGGTCTCATACGATAATTAAAAGTCAGGAATCAGAAGGGATACATTTATGGTTTGCCAAGTCAGTTTCTGACCGCGCACTGATTTTGTTTTGGCTATAACCGGAGCTAGGGACATGAAATTAATATAAGACCAGTGGCCATGGTTCAAGGACAAGTTAAACTAACACATATCAAAAGTTGAGCAATTTTTGTTTAGCCAATTTGTACAGTTTATTCGTGCAAGTTGAACATTCAGTTTTTCAGCTCAAATCAGAATTTACATAAAGTATGGCCCTATTGTGCCCACTGCATAAGGTTTCAGAGATTGACATAAACTAACAATAAGTCACATATCATGTTAAAATTCATATTCCAGAAGCTTACATGCTCATTCAATAAACACAATCAACAGAGTATAAAACATAGAGCAATTTACAGATTCGATTCTAGTTTCGCTAGTCACATTCGCACGCGATTACCCGAAGATCTAGATACAATTAACCTATGATATCTACATGAAATATGAATTAATTTTTGTGTACATTTCAAATATGTAAAGCTTTAAATCCAGAAGTTAACACATTTTATCATACAAGGCTGTTTTTTTGCAAGTGCTGTATAAATCAACTTTTTCACTAAATCAAGCATATCTCAAGTTATACATAAGAAAACAACATGATATACTAGTGTAACCTGAGTGTTTTTAAATTAACTATCCAATGGTATTAATTTCACAATCCAATTCGTGGTCTATCAAACCCACAATTTCCGATCAATCACAAAAACACAACGTTAATTTCAATTGATCATAACTTGATCATCCGGAAACGAAATCAAGCGATTCCAAAGCCTAAAGTTAATAGTTTTTCACAAGGATTCTGAATATCATATAATATCATACATTTAAAAAGTCAAAATTTACTGTACATGCAATAAACAATTCGGTTTTCGTATTAATCAATCAAAACGAGCAATTTATCGCATCTAGTATTCATCAAACATCAAGACTTGAGCAATAGACAACCTAATCCATGAAACTTTAACAAAAATCAGATTTTAAAGATTAGGATTTATGTAATTATACCTTTGATCACAAAATTAATGATACGCACGCGTAGAGAACGACGATCGGGGCATGATTGATCAAACGAGTAAGAGCAAACAAGCAAGTTTGATGGTTGATTTGTGTGTGTGTGTGTGTGTTTGATGTGAAGAAGAAGAGAGGGAGGAGGAATGAGCTGCATTTTTCATAGTTAGGATGGAATGAGAGGATTATCTAACTAGTTATTTAGTGCTTAAAAATCAAAAGTCAACAAACATGGGCCTAAACTAATTAGTCAACAAACATGGGCCTAAACTAATAGTCAACATGCATTGGCTACTCATGGGGCCAAGGATGATGAGGTATGAGGTCATGTCCATGTGGCCTCGGGCTCGGGTCTCGGCCTCGTTTTGTGTAAAAGCTCATTCGCGCGTGGTTCGTTTCGAGTGCCATTAACCGTACCGAATCTCCGGCACGTTAACTAGTCGTTGAAACAAAAGCACCGTGTGATAATGCTAAAAACGAACATATATTTCATAGCATTATTCCTCAAGAAAGACAAGCTTTTAGTTGCAATTGTTCTATTTACAAGTGATATTCGTTTAAATAATAAAAGGTGAAGACAAAAGACAGATTCGACGAATTGAAGACGCAAACGACCAAAAAGCTCAAAAGAACAAAAGACAATCAAAAAGGTTCCAATTATTGATAAGAAACGTCTCGAAATCACAAGAGTACAAGATTCAAAACGCAAAGTACAAGATATTAAATTGTACGCGAGGACGTTCGAAAATCCGGAACCGGGACCAGAGTCAATTCTTAACGCTCGACGCAACGGACTAAAAATTACAAGTTAACTATATATATAAATATAATATAATATATAATTAATTATATTAATTATATATATATTATATATATATATTTAAAACCGTCGGCAGCAGGAAACTCCAAGGGTGTAAACTGTAAATACCTCTCCGCGACTCGCGGAGTTTTAAGGGTATTTGGCCGCGAGTCGCGGAGCCCCAAATTTCAAGTCTGGCTATAAATCAACCCGAATTCTGATCAAAATCATCATCATTTTTTCTTCTCATTCATACGAAGTAATATATATTTATATTTATAATTTATATTTTAATTTTAATTATAATTCTAATAATAAGGGTATGTTAGCGAATGTTGTAAGGGTGTAAGTCGAAATTCTGTCCGTGTAACGCTACGCTATTTTTAATCATTGTAAGTTATGTTCAACCTTTTTATATTAATGTCTCGTAGCTAAGTTATTATTATGCTTGTTTAAAACGAAGTAATCATGATGTTAGGCTAATTATTAAAATTGGGTAATTGGGCTTTGTACCATAATTGGGGTTTGGACAAAAGAACGACACTTGTGGAAACTAGACTATGGGCTATTAATGGGCTTTATATTTGTTTAACTAAATGAAAGTTTGTTAATGTTAATATAAAGATTTACAATTGGGCGTCCCTATAAATTACCATATACACTCGATCGGACACGATGGGCGGGGTATTTATATGTACGAATAATCGTTCATTTAACCGGACACGGGAATGGATTAATAGCCACTAGAATAATTAAAACAGGGGTGAAATTACATTCAAGGGTAATTGGTGTAATTGTTAACAAAGTAGTAAAACCTTGGTTTACACGCAGTCGATAACCTGGTGTATTCATTAAACAAAGTATTAAAACCTTGTTACAATTCGAATCCCCAATTAGTTGGAATATTTATCTTCGGGTATAATAATAATTTGACAAGGACACTTGCAATTTATATTTATGACTGATGGACTGTTATGGACAAAAACCAGACGGACATATTGAATAATCCAGGACAAAGGACAATTAACCCATGGGCATAAAACTAAAATCAACACGTCAAACATCATGATTACGGAAGTTTAAATAAGCATAATTCTTTTATTTCATATTTTATTTCTTTTATTTTATATTTAATTGCACTTCTAATTATCGCACTTTTATTGTTATTTAAACGCACTTTTAATTATCGTACTTTTAATTATCGCAATTTAATTTTATCGCATTTTTATTATTTGCAATTTCATTATCGTTATTTACTTTACGCTTTAATTTAAAGTCTTGTATTTATTTTATATTTTACATTAGGTTTTAACTGCGACTAAAGTTTTAAAATCGACAAACCGGTCATTAAACGGTAAAAACCCCCCTTTATAATAATAATATTACTTATATATATATTTGTATTTTTATAAAAGTAAACTAATATAGCGTTGAGCTTTGTTTAAAGATTTCCCTGTGGAACGAACCGGACTTACTAAAAACTACACTACTGTACGATTAGGTACACTGCCTATAAGTGTTGTAGCAAGGTTTAAGTATATCCATTCTATAAATAAATAAATATCTTGTGTAAAATTGTATCGTATTTAATAGTATTTCCTAGTAAAAATTAATAGTATTTTATACCCCTCTGCTTTGACATCAAGTATTTTTGGCGCCGCTGCCGGGGAACATCTTAAAAGCCGGAAGCGCAACGCTAATAAAAAAAAAAAAAAAAAACAAGATTTTTAGTTACTTTTATTAAAAATTTGCTTTTGTAGAAATACGTTTTAATTATTCAAAAATATATAAAACAAACATGTAAGCATTTTTAAGATTTTGTTAAATATTTAAGTTTTATAAGTTTCTTTATTTTTATTTTAGTTTATAAAAATATAAGTTTTAATTTTAATTTTAATATCTTTTATTTAATTAAAAAAACAGAAAACAAAATAAAAAGAAAAAAAAATAAAAAGAAAAACGCGTAAAAAGACAAAGCTGTCAACTGAATTCCTGAACCCCGCGACTTGCGGGGTTTTCCTCTTTATTTGCCGCGACTCGCGGAGACCCTCTGACACACGGACAAAAACCCTAATCACGGGTTATTTTTAATTATTATTATTATTAAAACCTAAATATTATTATTATTATTAATTTTAGTTTTATTTTTACTTTTTACTTTATATTTATGTATTTAGTATTAATTAAGTTTTATTAAAATTGTAAAATTAATAGTTTATTAAATAAATAACATAAAAATAATATTTTTATAAAAATTGTACTTTTTACAATTTTTTGTATATTTTTATATTTTGTACCTTTTTAATCGTTGTAGCGTAACTTTTGTATTTTTAGCTCATATTTAATTTTAAACTTAGTTTTAGCTATAATTATTTTTACTCCTAGATTTTTAGGCTTTGCCGTAGAATTCCTTAAGTACTTTTTCTTTAGACTAATATTTAGGTGCTTTAGAATTTTGCGACGCCTTTTTAAGTTTTAGTTTCTTTTTAAGTTATTTCCATTTGGAATTTAGTTTTTCCTTGTAAGCTTTAATATTTTTAGACCTTTTACTATGTATCAATTATCATTCCAATTAGTAATTTCAATTTGCGATTATAATTTTAAGTTAGTTGTAGTAATAAGGTTAAATTAGTTAAGTATTTTTAAGTTTTGATAAGTTTCTTTTATTTTTCCGTCACCTTTTATTTTTCAACCATTTTTCTTTTTCGACCTTTTTCGACGAACTCTTTTTCTCTCTTATTTCTCGCCATTTTAGTTTTTAGGACTTAGAATTTTTTCTACTTCTTATCTAAATTTCTTAAAATTACGAAAATTTATTTTGAGTGGTTAAATTAATAGACATCAAAATTTTCTGGTTCGTAGTAATAGTTGGATTTGTACGTGGACCGGGTTATTGGAGCCAAACAGTCCTCAATTATATTGAGACCAAACGAATCCTGCCCCTCTGCTGCATCTTTTGGCTATTCGAAACGTGGGCAAAATCAGAAAAGTCTATTAATTGGATAACTTATTATAATTTTTCTTTCCTTTTTAAAACTAATAGGATATTCTGTGAATGCACCGAGCAAGACGTTCATCACCTTTTGTACGTTCACCACCTGTAACTCGATCAAGACATCGTTTAACAAATATAACCGCCGTTGATTTTTCTTTAGAATCGTCATCCAGTCGACCAAGTACTTCAGTTCAAATTTCCGATAATCCATTTTTTGAACCAAACCTCACAATTGAGAATCCAGAAAATATTCAGAAACGGTTCATAGATCCTGAACCATTAAACTTTCCTCCGGAACCACCAATCATTCAAACAGAGATTGTTGAGGAACGAACTATTAAATCAGAACCATCTAGTGATACCGAGTCAACAAATTCAATTATGGAGAATCTGGAACCTTTAAGTATGGAAGACCGAATGAGAGCTAAACGCACTGGCCAAGGTCACGCAATTACTCATCCAGACATTAATGCGCCAGATTATGAAATCAAAGGACAAATTCTACACATGGTGACTAATCAATGCCAATTTAGTGGTGCGCCGAAGGAAGATCCAAATGAACATCTACGTACCTTTAATAGGATCTGCACACTATTTAAAATCCGAGAAGTGGAGGATGAACAGATATATCTCATGTTATTTCCCTGGACTTTAAAGGGAGAAGCCAAAGATTGGTTGGAATCGTTACCTGAAGGAGCGATTGATACATGGGATGTTTTAGTTGACAAATTTCTTAAACAATTTTTTCCTGCATCTAAAGCCGTAAGACTTCAAGCAGAAATTGTTACGTTCACACAGAAGCCAAATGAAACTCTATATGAGGCGTGGACAAGATATGGAAAGTTATTAAGAGGATGTCCGCAACATGGTTTAGACACCTGTCAAATAGTACAAATATTCTACCAAGGATGCGACATCACTACAAGAAAAGACATAGATATAGCAGCTGGTGGTTCTATTATGAAGAAAACCGAAACTGATGCTTACAAAATTATTGATAACACTGCTTCCCACTCACATGAGTGGCACCAAGAAAAAGACATCATTAGATCATCTAAAGCAGCTAGAGCCGATTCTAGCCATGACTTAGATTCCATTTCCGCAAAGATAGATGCTTTCGAGAGACGAATGGAAAAAATGACTAAAGATATTCATGCTATACGAATTAGTTGTGAGCAATGTGGAGGACCACATTTGACAAAAGATTGTCTCAGTATTGAATTAACAATGGAACAAAGAGAGAATATTTCATACATAAACCAAAGGCCTGGAAATAATTATCAGAATAATTATCAACCGCCAAGACCGATTTACAATCAAAACCAGAATTATAACCGAAATATTCCATACAATAACCAACAAGGTCCTAGCAATCAACAAGTATCCAATAATACTTACAATCAGCAAAGACCTAATTTTCAAAACAAACCACCACAACAAACCGATGATAAAAAGCCGAATTTAGAAGATATGATGACGAAGCTAGTTGAAACTCAAACGCAGTTTTTCACATCTCAAAAACAAACCAATGAACAAAATGCTCAAGCATTTAGAAATCAACAAGCTTCTATTCAAAATCTGGAACAAGAAGTAAGTAACCTAGCAAGGTTAATAGGTGAAAGAAAACCGGGAAGTTTACCTAGTGATACAAATGCTAACCCCCGGAATGAAACAGCTAAAGCTATTACCACAAGAAGTGGTACAACACTTAAACCACCTGAAATACCTGTAACTTCTGATGAAACTATTCCTACTCCACAAGAACCACAACCAGATCAAGATAAGGAAAAAGAACCGGTAGTTGAGAAGATTAATGAAGATAACACAGTTAAGGCTAAACCTTATGTTAAACCATACCAACCACCACTTCCTTACCCAAGTAAAATGAAGAAAGAAAAACTTGAAGCCGAGCAATCCAAATTCTTGGATATGTTTAAACAGATAAATGTAAATCTTCCTTTCATTGATGTGATTTCAGGAATGCCAAGATATGCTAAATTCTTGAAAGATCTAATCACGAATAGAAAGAAAATGGAAGAACTCTCGGCTGTTACTATGAATGCTAATTGTTCAGCAGTGCTGTTGAATAAGATACCAGAAAAACTATCTGATCCAGGAAGTTTCACAATTCCATGTTTTCTGGGTAGTCTTAGTTCACTAGAAGCATTAGCAGACTTAGGTGCTAGTATAAATCTAATGCCGTATTCACTATACGCTAAACTAGACCTTGGAGAATTAAAACCAACCAGAATAAGCATACAACTAGCCGATAGATCAATAAAATATCCTAGAGGGATAATGGAGAACATGCTAGTTAAAGTTGGTACTTTAGTATTTCCAGTAGATTTTGTTGTTTTGGACATGGAAGAAGATTCTCAAGTTCCTCTCATATTAGGAAGACCATTCTTAAACACGGCTAAAGCAATGATAGACGTGTTCGGTAAGAAACTGACCCTAAGTATAGAGGATGAGAGTGTTACCTTTTCAGTGGATAGAGCCATGCAACAACCACAATCTGCAGATGATACATGTTATTATATTCAAACTATAGATACACATGCAGAATTATTAGAAGAATTTCCAGAATTACAAGGAACAGGAGAATGTTCTTTAGGAGAAAGTAATGAACCAATTGATGAAGCTGAAATGTTAGCTACACTTATAGCTAATGGATATGAACCAACAACAGAAGAAATTCAAATGCTAAAAGAAGAAGACAGATATCGATATAAATCATCGATAGAAGAACCTCCGAAATTAGAGTTAAAGCCACTTCCAAACCATTTGGAATACGCTTATTTACATGGTGAATCTGAATTACCTGTAATAATATCGTCTTCTCTTACTGAAAATGAGAAATCACAACTCATTTCTGTGTTGAAAGCTCATAAACCAGCCATTGCATGGAAGATTCATGATATTAAAGGAATAAGTCCTTCGTATTGCACACATAAAATCCTTATGGAAGAAGGTCATAAAACGTATGTGCAACGCCAACGAAGACTAAATCCTAATATGCAAGATGTAGTTAAGAAAGAGATTATTAAACTGCTAGATGCAGGTTTGATATATCCAATTTCTGATAGTCCATGGGTAAGCCCAGTTCAATGCGTGCCTAAGAAAGGTGGCATGACTGTCATCACAAATGAGAAAAATGAGCTTATTCCTACTAGGACTGTAACAGGATGGCGTGTATGTATAGATTATAGAAAATTAAATGAAGCCACCAGAAAAGATCACTTTCCCTTACCTTTCATAGATCAAATGTTGGAAAGATTAGCCGGAAATAGTTACTATTGTTTTCTAGATGGATTTTCCGGATATTTTCAAATTCCAATAGCACCCGAAGATCAAGAGAAAACCACATTCACGTGCCCTTATGGTACTTTTGCTTACAAAAGAATGCCATTTGGACTTTGCAACGCCCCTGCAACCTTTCAAAGGTGTATGATGGCGATTTTTCATGACATGATAGAAGAATGCATGGAAGTATTCATGGATGACTTTTCAGTCTTCGGTGATACATTTAAATCATGTCTAGTTAATCTGGAACGAATGCTAATTAGATGCGAAAAATCAAATCTAGTACTTAATTGGGAGAAATGCCATTTCATGGTTAAAGAAGGCATCGTTCTTGGACATAAAATTTCAAAAGAAGGAATTGAAGTGGATAGAGCTAAAGTAGATGTAATTGCTAAACTTCCACATCCCACCAATGTTAGAGGAGTTAGGAGTTTTCTAGGGCATGCCGGTTTTTACCGACGTTTCATAAAAGATTTTTCTAAAATTGCCACTCCTATGAATAAACTCCTAGAAAAGGATGCGCCATTCATCTTTTCAGATGAATGTATTAAATCTTTTAATATTCTTAAAGAAAAACTCACTAATGCACCGATCATGATAACACCAAATTGGAATCTACCATTTGAACTAATGTGCGATGCAAGTGATTTTGCAATGGGAGCCGTTTTAGGACAAAGGATTGAAAAACGATTTCAACCTATATATTATGCTAGTAAGACATTACAAGGAGCACAAACGAACTATACAACTACTGAAAAGGAACTCCTTGCTATTGTCTTTGCGTTTGACAAATTTCGATCATATCTCGTTCTAGCAAAAACGGTGGTCTATACCGACCATTCTGCTCTTAGATACCTATTTTCAAAACAAGATGCTAAACCAAGATTAATCCGTTGGATCTTACTCTTACAAGAGTTTGATATTGAAATCCGAGATAAAAAAGGAGCAGAAAATCTCGCCGCTGATCATCTTTCTCGTCTTGAAAATCCCGAATTAGAAGTTCTGAATGAATCGGCCATACAAGACAACTTTCCTGATGAATATCTATTGAAGATAGATTATAAAGAAATCCCATGGTTTGCAGACTATGCAAACTACTTAGTATGTGGATTCCTTGAAAAAGGATTATCGTACCAAAGACGAAAGAAATTCTTCAGTGATATAAAACACTATTTCTGGGAAGATCCACATCTGTTTAAAAGTTGTCCCGATGGAATAATACGCCGATGTGTATTTGGAGATGAAGCTAGTAAAATTTTAAACCATTGTCACACAGGACCAACAGGAGGGCATTATGGGCCTCAACTAACAGCAAGAAAAATTTATGAAGCTGGATTCTATTGGCCTACAATTTACAAAGACGCACACCTTCTTTGCAAATCCTGTGATGCATGTCAAAGGGCCGGAAAAATAAGTCAACGTGATGAAATGCCACAAAATGTCATCCAAGTATGTGAAGTATTTGACATTTGGGGTATTGACTTTATGGGTCCATTTCCAAAATCTCATAATAATCTATATATACTCGTAGCCATTGATTATGTATCTAAATGGGCGGAAGCACAAGCTCTCCCAACTAACGATGCACGAGTTGTAGTCAACTTTTTAAAACGTCTTTTTGCAAGGTTTGGAACACCGAAAGCTTTAATAAGTGATCGGGGTACTCATTTCTGTAATAATCAACTTGAGAAAGTTCTTAAAAGATATGGAGTAACTCATAAAATCTCCACCGCATATCATCCACAAACAAGTGGACAAGTTAAAAATACCAACCGAGCTTTAAAACGTATTCTAGAGAAAACCGTAGGATCAAATCCAAAGGAATGGTCCATTAAATTGGAGGATGCACTCTGGGCTTTTAGAACAGCCTACAAAACTCCAATTGGAACCACACCTTTTAGACTTGTGTATGGAAAAGCATGTCATCTTCCAGTAGAAATTGAACACAAAGCATTTTGGGCTTTGAAGACATGTAATCTTGATTTACATGAAGCCGGACGTCTACGATTAAGTCAACTAAACGAATTAGAAGAATTAAGACATGAAGCATACGAAAATTCGTTAATCTATAAAGAAAGAACGAAGAAATGGCATGATAAAAGAATCAGAAGTTCAAAAGAATTTAAAGAAGGAGACAGAGTTCTTCTTTTCAATTCACGATTCAAGCTATTTCCTGGAAAATTGAAATCAAGATGGTCTGGACCATTCATAGTCAAAAGAGTTTTCCCATACGGAACGATAGAATTGATAAATTCAAATGGGATTGAATTTAAAGTTAATGGTCACAGAGTTAAACATTACATACATGGTCCGATGGAAGTCGACAACGAAGTTAATCACAATTTCAATACCACAGCTAACTAAGTGTGGGGAGAATCAAGTCTTTAAAGGATAAATATGTATTTCTGTTAGAGTTAGATTGTCTGTTTTCGTGTAGTTCTCGAAAATGGAACACGTATGGTCTTTCCCTAGCAGACCCTAAAGAACTAGTCTTCTCCCCCCATTCTGAATTTTTATTTTTTTTAGGTTTTTACGAAATGAAGACTGCCTGTGAACTAAACCATGGTCTAATGCTACACGCTTTGATCACTAAAAGAAATAATGACATACTACCGAGTGAATTAGTATCAGTAATCAGAGAAAGAATGGACGGAGTTAGAAAAGGATCCAGATGCGAAGATAATAAGTTACAATTTGGTAAAGGAAAATCAAAATCCGCAGCGAAAAGAAGAGCACGACACCTAGAAAAATGTCACAAATGCGGAAAATGGTCACATGGAGGTAAATGTTCAAATAATCAAACCTATTCAAATACCGAATTTGTTACTTTATGCAGAGACGGACCGTTCATATGTTTAGAAGAAAAGACAATGAATGCTCGAGGTTACGCCTATGCAGCCATGGAAGACCAATTAAACCGACTATCTTATGAATATAATAGATCATATAACTAAGAGATCTATTTCACAGGTATGTCTGTACAGTTTTTATTTTTATTTTTTATTTTTAACCTTTTGATAATAAACGCTAATTTGTTCGCTAAAAAGTATTAAATTGGTATTGAATAAAATTAGGTTTGGCGACCGAAATTATTGATATCATTCAAAAAAATTTATTACATCACTGCGAAATTTAACGTTTATTCTTAAGGTATAAATATCTTTAAACAATCAAACCAAAATATTTCAAAAATTCGTCATGAGTTAAATTAGGTCTTGGAACCGAAATTACTTTACCGAAAAGAGGGGCGCATATTTTTGATAATATTTGATTGATTAAAGTGGGATAAAAAGAAAAAAAAAAATTTTCAATTTTATTTTTACCATGTTTTTAAAAATTAATATTTAAATCTTAAATTAATATTGTAAACTTTGTAAAAACAATATTTTTAAAATTGTAAATATTTGAAAAATTAATATAAGTTTGGTGTGAATTTATAATATGAATTTTTTAATTAAGTTTGGTGTGAATTTTTAATTTTAATTTTGAATTTTATATTTATGTTGTGTGAATTTAAAAACAAAAATTTACTTTATCTCATTAAGTTAAGAATATGATTTTTAAAATTCGTCGTAAGTTGAAGACTAGGTCTTTGAACCGAAATTGCTTTACCCGAGGGAGGGACGAGAACTTTTATTATCATTATTTTTAATCTTATTGATTTAAAGTATGCCAAAAACATTAAAAAACCCAAAAATCTTAGCTTTTAAAACAATCGCTACAAAAAGACAAATTTTAAAATTTTGTCGAGGGACGGACTAGGACATCGATCCGAAACGACCTCGTCCTAAATAACAAGGGAAACAAAATTTTAAAATTAATTTCTTAATTGTTTTATAAGTTAAAGATTATAAAAAAAAAAAAAAAAAAAAAAAAAAAAAAAAGGGTAAACTCCGCGACTCGCGGAGTTTGCAGTGCAAACCTCCGCGACTCGCGGAGGGACAAAATTACAGAAAAAAAAATAAAACTAGCTGCACGATCAGTTCACTCCCACAAACAAAAACACAGCAAAAATACTGCGAAAACACCTCGAAAAAACCCGAAAATCACCCCCAAAAATCTCAATTTTTAACCGTTAATCACCAAATTTTTTGCTAAAATCATGTTGAGAAGGATGATATCTAAGAACTACTCAAGAAAAACGGTAAATTTCTACACCTAAACACCATTTAATTCGAATTTTAGTGTTCTTGAGCTATTTTTCCCCAATTTGATTTTGATGCTTTTTAGTGTAATTAGACTTAAATTGTTTATGTATTATGCTTGTATAACCTAGATTGATGCTGTTTAACATGATTAGAAGCCTTAAACTTCAAATTTTGAATAATCTAGGGTTTGTGTTCTTGAGCAATTTGGGGCTTTTTGATATAAACAGGTTATGGCCGATTTTTGTCATGAATTATTGCTAAATTGAGTAGTGTAACATGTCTAGGTAGTTAAAAGATCCAAACTTTGAGCCTAAACATGATTTTGAGAATTAAAGTGGACTTTTTCAAGTCCAAAATTCATGAACTTGATTTTTGAAAGATAATGCCATTTGAGACTTGTTTATTTGCTAGTAATGATTATTTTGACATGTTATTTGAGTTGAATGCTTATGAACTTGGCGAAAATTTTCGTATATGCTTATTTGAAAAAGTGTAGATTTGATAAAAATGTGAAAATGAGCTTAAGTTTGATATAAATTGATAATGTCATTGTAATTATTTTGATTGATGATTTTGCTGACACTAATGCATATTTGGATGCACAAAATTTGTGTTTGATGTGTTTTGCAGAATGAAAGGGGTGAATCTTTATCCCAAGCCCGTCATGCTCCTGCTGAGAACTTGGAACAACAGGAGGTAGATAACTACTACAAGCAGGATGTACCTCATCCAGTCATGACCTTTTCAGATATGCACTTGGAACAGTTGCACCCGAACCTGCGATTTGACAGACTTTGGATAGATTATCCAAAATATCAACGGGGTTTGCATACTCTTCATTCCAAGGTTGTTGAGGTACCGAGGGTCATAGAATGGGGACCCTTGGAAGCTGTAGAATTGGCCGGGCCAATTAGGGAATTACTGGTACAGAGGTATGGTAATTCTTCTTTTAATGACTGGATATGTTTATTCACCATACGCAGACCTGTATATAAAGTATGGTGTGAAGAGTTGTTATGTAGTATAGAGTTGAATGATCGGGTAGCTAGTTTAACCGATCGTTCTTTTATTAGATTTTTGTTAGGCGGTTCGATGCGCCACATGTCTTTACTGGACATGGCTCAGGCTTTACGTATATATACGCCTGAGGAATTAGCGTCTGCCGATTGTAGAGGATTGATACTAAACGGTAGGAAAATAGATGAAAATTTTGATACACACGGTGTGTGGAGTCAAATGACAAGCCATCACCGTTTTAAAGGGGGAAACTACTCTTATTTGGATATAGATAGAGCCGAATTAAGAGTGATACATAGGTTTTTAGCTAATTCGATTACACAAAGGGGTAAAAACAAAGAAAAGGTAAATGAACAAGATTTGTTTTACCATATGTGTATTCGAGACCCACACAGCGCTGTAAGTATACCATATTGTGTGGGTTATTATTTATCAGCTATGGTTCGAGGGATGCGTCCACATAGCATAATAGGAGGTGGTATTTTTATTACTTTGATTGGTGAATATCTCGGTGTGGATATAAGTCGGGGGGGATTATTAGTAGAAGAGCCGGAACCCCGCGACACTATAGGTTTAAATGTATACCATGGTGCGAAAGTGTTGAAGCGGCGAAATAACGCCGCAGTACGATACAATGGTAGACATCCACAGGTAGAGAGAAACCAGGAACAAGGTAATGTAGGAGGGGGGAATGAGATGCAAGAAATGCATAGGTTTATAGCTTCTCAGGAATACGAAAATGCTAGACAGAGAGCATTTGAAGATTGGCAAGTTCATCAGAACCAGATCATAGCGCATTGCCAACATATAGGTAGAAACTATATTCCTACTCCGAAACCCGTCTTCCCTCCTTGGTCGATAGAGATGCAGCCACCATATCCTACGTATGACCCTGCCGAAGCATTCTATAGCACTTATGGTTATGCGTGGAACCCCTATTGGTACCAATATCATCCTTAGTTTATTTATTTTTATTTTTATTTTGTAATTTGTAATTATTGATATGTTTAATACTTTTGTTAATATTGTAATCATTTTTATAATTATCTAACTTTTATTCTTAGATTTTAATAATTTTTGAATGTGGGGTAATAAACCAAACTTCAAAAATATGTATATATGTTTGCAGTTTATCTTATGTACACAACAGGGTAAAACAACGCATTTTCAAAGACTGGCATTAAGTTCAGCAAAAGCAACTAATTTTGACGACAAGATGCAAAATATATGTGAAATAACAACAAGACGGAATGAACAAATGATGTGCACCATTTATCATTCAGCAAACAAACGCCAATATATTTGGAAACTTTGGTAAAAATTTAATCATTTTCACACAAATCACCCTCAATAATTTAAATTGTTACTGATTTCTTGCAAATGAGGGCATTGCAAGATCTTAAGTGTGGGAAGGGATTAAATTCTTTCGGATTTTAAAATTTTTATATTAAACACTTGGTTACCATTAAAAATACTAGTAAAGCAGTAGTTGTATTAGAATCTAGTGCTCTCTGATAATAAAGAACAGCCCTGGTCTTATATACTGACTACCCAATTCTAGTAAAATTTTTCAAAATTTTCAATTAAATGAATTCAAAATCATGTTTATACATATTTATGAACGATAAAACTAGGTTTTAACACCGAAATTATTGTTACCTCAAAAAGGACATAAATTGAGAAACAAACTAAAACGTCAAAATTCATTTAAAATGGAATAGAGGACGATAAAAAGAAAAATAAAAAGCCAAGTGTGGGAAAATTTACCAAGTTATTTTAAACATATGTCACATATATTTGTAACAAATAACTGAAAATACTTTTGCTTTGGACTAAACTAAACTGTTTTACCCGATGAAAGAAAAGAAGAGATGGATCTACACGATGAATCAATTCCATCATTAAAAGGAAGTAAAGTCTTCCGAAAAAGACACGCGCTTCTTGATTTAGGTCATGAAGTTGTCGTCCAGACCAGCTGTAGGTTGACGAAAAATCTAGAAAAGTCATCACTAAAATCAGCAGGAAATCCACGGACCTCAGCATCAAACAGGGTCGCCAAGTGGTCAGATTTATCCTAACCATGAGAAGGATTTATCTCGTACAATGGGGAGGCACCGTGCAAATTAGCTGGATAAGACTAATGAATCAGATCCCCAGAAAGGATAATCTCCTTAAAGATTAAAAATCAGCTTTTAAGACTGATATTACTCAATCCTAGAAATTGACCTTAAAGATTGAGAATTCAAACTCATGGAATTCAATGATATCTAAACTCGAGCTTAAACGAGAAAATATTTTGATCAAAAATACAAACCGATTTGTTTTCTGAAAACCCTATTTTCAATGCGTTCATTACCATTGAACGTAGAATCCTAGGAATTCACCTGGAATTCATTAGGTCACCTGAACTAAATCGGGTGTCAACCGTAAGAACGGTGGTTGCATAGTGGTCAAAGACAGGACTTTGTGCCAGACCGAAAAATTATAAGGGTGAGCTTTACTATTGCTCCTACCAAGGATAGTAATTGCGTCCGACACGTTATAGACCATAATCAAAAGCATGTCACGGGACATTGCCTTAAACAGTTGCTTGTTCAACGCTTTCCTTTACAACCGGACGGTAGTTTGCCGAAAGGTAATATACGGAACAAGTAAACTGGACGTGTTGCTTTCCAAATACAAGGTTAGCAAGTGGGTGACACAAAACCGCAAGTTTTGAGCTAAAATTTTCAAATCTGAAACCCACCAAACCCACAAAAATATTTTGCAAACACCGGTAAAGGGTTATTCCGGAAAACTTATCTAGGGTAAAAACTAGATTTCAAAAGATCAAATGTTTTCATAAAGATCCAATTTCCTTAATGGATCTAAGTTTTTATAGTCATGTGGGACTGTAAACCATATCGTTACTACCATTGTTTATACCGCCATATAGAAATCACTGATGTACAAAGTGTGAAGAATAAAGAAGTGATTCTAGTATTTCAAGACAATATTGCTTGAGGACAAGCAACGCTCAAGTGTGGGAATATTTGATAATGCTAAAAACGAACATATATTTCATAGCATTATTCCTCAAGAAAGACAAGCTTTTAGTTGCAATTGTTCTATTTACAAGTGATATTCGTTTAAATAATAAAAGGTGAAGACAAAAGACAGATTCGACGAATTGAAGACGCAAACGACCAAAAAGCTCAAAAGAACAAAAGACAATCAAAAAGGTTCCAATTATTGATAAGAAACGTCTCGAAATCACAAGAGTACAAGATTCAAAACGCAAAGTACAAGATATTAAATTGTACGCGAGGACGTTCGAAAATCCGGAACCGGGACCAGAGTCAATTCTTAACGCTCGACGCAACGGACTAAAAATTACAAGTTAACTATATATATAAATATAATATAATATATAATTAATTATATTAATTATATATATATTATATATATATATTTAAAACCGTCGGCAGCAGGAAACTCCAAGGGTGTAAACTGTAAATACCTCTCCGCGACTCGCGGAGTTTTAAGGGTATTTGGCCGCGAGTCGCGGAGCCCCAAATTTCAAGTCTGGCTATAAATCAACCCGAATTCTGATCAAAATCATCATCATTTTTTCTTCTCATTCATACGAAGTAATATATATTTATATTTATAATTTATATTTTAATTTTAATTATAATTCTAATAATAAGGGTATGTTAGCGAATGTTGTAAGGGTGTAAGTCGAAATTCTGTCCGTGTAACGCTACGCTATTTTTAATCATTGTAAGTTATGTTCAACCTTTTTATATTAATGTCTCGTAGCTAAGTTATTATTATGCTTGTTTAAAATGAAGTAATCATGATGTTAGGCTAATTATTAAAATTGGGTAATTGGGCTTTGTACCATAATTGGGGTTTGGACAAAAGAACGACACTTGTGGAAACTAGACTATGGGCTATTAATGGGCTTTATATTTGTTTAACTAAATGAAAGTTTGTTAATGTTAATATAAAGATTTACAATTGGGCGTCCCTATAAATTACCATATACACTCGATCGGACACGATGGGCGGGGTATTTATATGTACGAATAATCGTTCATTTAACCGGACACGGGAATGGATTAATAGCCACTAGAATAATTAAAACAGGGGTGAAATTACATTCAAGGGTAATTGGTGTAATTGTTAACAAAGTAGTAAAACCTTGGTTTACACGCAGTCGATAACCTGGTGTATTCATTAAACAAAGTATTAAAACCTTGTTACAATTCGAATCCCCAATTAGTTGGAATATTTATCTTCGGGTATAATAATAATTTGACAAGGACACTTGCAATTTATATTTATGACTGATGGACTGTTATGGACAAAAACCAGACGGACATATTGAATAATCCAGGACAAAGGACAATTAACCCATGGGCATAAAACTAAAATCAACACGTCAAACATCATGATTACGGAAGTTTAAATAAGCATAATTCTTTTATTTCATATTTTATTTCTTTTATTTTATATTTAATTGCACTTCTAATTATCGCACTTTTATTGTTATTTAAACGCACTTTTAATTATCGTACTTTTAATTATCGCAATTTAATTTTATCGCATTTTTATTATTTGCAATTTCATTATCGTTATTTACTTTACGCTTTAATTTAAAGTCTTGTATTTATTTTATATTTTACATTAGGTTTTAACTGCGACTAAAGTTTTAAAATCGACAAACCGGTCATTAAACGGTAAAAACCCCCCTTTATAATAATAATATTACTTATATATATATTTGTATTTTTATAAAAGTAAACTAATATAGCGTTGAGCTTTGTTTAAAGATTTCCCTGTGGAACGAACCGGACTTACTAAAAACTACACTACTGTACGATTAGGTACACTGCCTATAAGTGTTGTAGCAAGGTTTAAGTATATCCATTCTATAAATAAATAAATATCTTGTGTAAAATTGTATCGTATTTAATAGTATTTCCTAGTAAAAATTAATAGTATTTTATACCCCTCTGCTTTGACATCACCGTGTTTAATTCATTAAGTAAATAATAAAATAAATTTCTTTCATAAGTTCAATAATTATTAACAATAATTATTCTATCGTTTTTCTGAGTTCCGTTAACTGAAAAATTTTCTAGGCGATTAACTTTAATCGTGTCGTTTCTAGTTTAATTCGTCAACCGAATTAAGTTCACTAATTAATATAACATATTAATTCAAGTAATCCACCAAGGATCAAGTACACATTTAATTACTTTAAATACGAAAAGTTTCACGTAGCCACTGTTAACTATTCTGAAAAAAATTCGGCGTATGGAAATCGTATGATTTAACTAACGATCGTCAAGTATTTAACGGAAGTTTTAACGGAAAAGCTCGGGTTGTTACAGTGTCTAACTGATAAGTCGTTAGGATGTATTAGTGAGTCTGGACTTCGACCGTGTCTGCATGTCAACAGTTTTGCTTATCATTTTTTGTCGGAAATTGCCTGCTTATCATTCTTAGTCTAGACACGTTTTACTGCATTGACTGCATGAATAGTGTATAGACAAAATTCATATCTTAGCGTATCTGATAATTCATATCTTAGCGCATCTGCTACTGTAGACTTGCCTGACATATGCCGTAAATTCCTTCGTAGTCTATGAAATCTTTAGTACTATAAATATATATAGATATTCTATGTAGTTAGAATATCATCCAATATTCGAAAATCATTTAATATCGAAAAATCCTTTATTCAATCGTATGAAATAGAATTCGCCACTAGTTCAAGTCCCTCTGATTCCGATATAGAATTTCACTCGAGATTCAAAAACAGTGTGACGAGAATGAACCAGCCGATTAACCATCATCTATTCTGAATGAATTGGAGATGGGTTCGTAGCCTACTTAATTATTGGAGACAAGAAGAAGGTGATCCCTTCCATCCACTACATTCCCCTCTTGGCGAAGAACCTGAAGCACTTACCGGCGAACCTGTTCGTAATACCATTTTTTCTCTCATTTCCAGAGTATCTCGTCATGATTATATACTATCGCAAATTCTAGATCTTATTCATCCGCTTGTTCCGACCGACAATCATCCCAGAATAATAGAAGAGGTCAACGAACTTTGCACTCGAGTAATCAATTTGGAGAATATGGTGCAAAACTTACCAGCTTCAGTAACAACATCAACACCAGTACCACCAACAACCCAAGTTTCAACATCACACGTCTCAACATCTCATTATGTACCTCGAGCATAATCATCGTTCTACGAATCGTTCTACATCATTTATCTTCATTCTACATGACGATTATATAATTTCTAATGTTTTAGAGATTATGTACTCTAGCTCCAATCGAAAAGCAAATGAGATTAATATCATATTAACTCATTAAATCCATGATTACATCTGAAGAAAATATATATATGTAAGTATATTTTCATAAAGATTGTAATTAAAATTCTCTTGTACAAACTGTTAATGGTGAAAATATTTTAACGGGTAGGTAATACCCGAGGAATATTTACTTTTCACATTAACATATTACACTGTGCAATCTTCCAATCTGATTCAACAGTCATTTTCTATCCTACTTACATCCACAGATATACGTATTTGTTCACCGCAGAATAACCAGTTTCATTCAAATTCATATTTGGATTTTGACCTATCAGAATCCAACAAGTGGCATAATGAAGAAAACATTGGACAAAATAAAATTTGTTAGAAACAAACAAATTAACTATGAGAAATTGTGTTAAGAATCCACGCTAACAAAATCCTAGCTAACTATTCCTAGCTAACTGATTACATTTTATTATCGTAATTTTATTTATCGTCATTTAATTTCTGTTATTTATTTTACGCACTTTAAATATCGGGACACGTATACAAGGTTTTGACATATCATATCAACGCATCTATATATATTATTTGGAATAACCATAGACACTCTATATGCGGTAATGATCGAGTTAGCTATACAGGGTTGAGGTTGATTCCAAAATAATTTATATACTTTAAGTTGTGATCGAGTCTGAGACATGTATATAACGGGTCACGACACGTATTAATTAATTCGAATATTATGTATTAAACTATATATAAATTATTGAATTACTAATTGTGGACTGCTAACTGTAGACTGCCAATGTTGGACAATTAAAATGAATTAAAATATTGATTATAACATATGAAACTAAACAATTCTTCAAGTTTGCCACTTGATTTCATCTTCAACCTCATTTGTATCTTAATGATTACAATCTGGTTTTAAACCTATCATAATTCTTGAAAACACCTCAATCGAGAGGATGAACCAACCGCACATCATCTACAAAAAAAAAAAAAAAAGATTGATGCATATAGTTATGCACCTGAAAAACTCTCGGAACCTGAGTAAACGTTTGACACGTATCTGTGCTAACTCCTGTGGCGTTGTTATTACCGAAAATAACTTTTCAATCCCTTTTCAAAATATCCAATTTTGTCACGGCTCCAGCAAATCAATTTCAACTTTTCATTCGGATTTGCCTTATTATGACCTTGATATATACGTTTGCCTTTTAGTCATCGTTACCGGGGAACCTTTTATACCCCATCACATTAGCAGTAAACTTACCAAAAACTTCATTACTTATTGGCTTAAGACTCTCCGAAGAACCATTATATTTGTTCGTTAAAACCTATTCATATACTCATCCACATCTTATAACGAGAATTACAACATCAATTACCGGGAATTAGCAATCAGTATTTAGAAATCTCGCAGCATGTCTACATCAACAGTTATATGTATACATATAACCTTTATCTCTTAGAATAATGACCTTCTATTCTGAAATTCTGAAAAGCACCCAGTCTGCGAATCAATACTCTGAATTTTGAAAAGTTGAATGAAGCAACAAAAACTGTAAACGACCTTAAAAGCCAAAAGTTTGATAATAAAGAAATTATATGTTGGTAAAGCTCAGAAATGTTGGAACTGTAAAACGGATTGAGCAAACCATGAAGGAGGCTGTGTGTAACACCCCGTCAAAAACCATTAACGGCGATGTTAACTCTGGTATCAGTGCTTGGCTTGACTTCTATGTAACAGCAAAGTTTTATAGCGGAAGCAAAAAGTACCTGAGAATAAACATGCTTAAAAAGTCAACACGAGGTTGAGTGAGTTCATAGGTTTGTCATAATTAATGATTTTGATAATAGTAACAGATCACAATATTTAAATTTTCATAAATATCCTTACACCGCAGTGTAATAAAAAGATTTCTACAACCATGGGCACTTGGTAACAGCCTTAATGATAATAATATAATAATGAATACCCCTAATGTCTATAGAGCACCGAATCAAGTGCGAAAAATACACTCGGAGTACTAAACATGCGTTGACTGCTAGCGCGACTACCCCGGATGGGGTTGTCAAACCTGATAGATCTATCTATAGGATTCGCGCCTACGGTACAGAGACCAGTAGATTAAGTTACCAAGATAGGGGAATAATTTGTGATTCTAACCCACGTAAAATTAAGTTTAGTACTTGTATCTATTTTGTAAAACAGATATAAAACATTGCATGTATTCTCAGCCCAAAAATATATATATAAAAAGGGAGCTATGAAAACTCACAATACTGTATGATATTTCGTAGTAATTACGAGTATGATGGCACTGAACAAGTGCAGAGTTGTCCTCGGATTCACGAACCTATATCAAGTATATATATTAACACATATACTTGTAATCGAATAAGTTTATATATATTATTTCACTTGTTATATATTTCTATGTATATATATATATATATATATATATATTCTATGTATAAGTATTTGTTTGATAAAATGATTTTAATAATGATAACGAATAAAGAGTTGTATTATTTTGTAATAACAATAATAATACTAGTAGTAAAAATGATAATAATCATAATACGGTTTTAAAAATAATAATAATAATAATAATAATAATAATAATAATAATAATAATAATAATAATAATAATAATAATAATAATAATAATAATAATAATAATAATAATAATAATAATAATAATAATAATATAGTTTTGATGATAGCAAAAATGTTAATTTTTGTAAAAATGATAATAACGATAATAATTTTAATAATAACAATACTAATAATAATAATTATACTTATATTAAAAATGATAATAATCGTATTATTAATTATAAAATGATACTAATACTAATATTAATAAATTGTGTTATTTTCATAATAATAATAATCATAATCTTAATAATGATAATAATACTAAAATGGTAAAATTTGTAATACTTTTAATAATACTAATGATAATGTTAATAATAATAATAATACTTACTAATAATACTAGTAATAATAATAATTTTAGTGGTAACAATAATAATAGTAATTTTAATTTTAATTATGTTAATAATACTTGGTAACTTTTATTAGTAATAATAATAATAATAGTTGTAGTACTAATAATAACAATAATGATTAAAATCATAATAATAATAATAATGATAATAATTATAATGCTAATAATAATATCAATAATAATTAAAATAAAAACTTTGATAAAGAAAACTACCTCTAAAAGCTTTTCTAAAAAGATATTCCATGAACGGGACTCGAACCCGTGACCACTCGCTAACCCATCAACACCCAAGACCACTCCTCCATCTGCTGTTTTTCTGATTAAACCCATAATCAATTTTATTTATCCCGTATTATTTATGTTTCCTATTTCATCTTCTTCCCAAAACGGTCGATTAGAATCATTAAAATCAACTTTTTAATTATTAAAACTTGTAATTTAAATAGAAACATTTCAGTTTGTATGGATTTACCAGAAAAGAATAAAGAAAAAAAATTTAAAGAACTGCAGCAGCAGTTTAGTACTCGATGAAAAAAAAAACTTAAAACTTGATTTAATAATTAAGACGTTTTTAGACCATGGTTCCTTCATGAAATAGTTTTTAAATCATACATATAAACTACTGGAATCATCAATTGAACTGGAAACATTAAAACGAGTTCAAATTTTGCGAAGAACAAAAAGTTTGACTTTTTAGAAATAACCTTTGACTCGAAAATTCGTACTCGATTTTAGGAATTAGCTTTTGAAACTTTGCAGATAGTTTTAGTAGAAGATTCCTAACAAGAATACATTTATGGATTTTGAAATTTCATACGAAATCGAATTTTTTATAAAAAGATGAAACGGAGGTGTATCGAGCTGTTTAAAAAAAATAAATAAATGATTCAGTTTAATTCGATGGGTTGAAGTAATTAGAATTGATAATTGATAAAGATGATGGAAGACTGGAATGATTGGTTTATACCAATGGTGATCGATCAAAAACAAAATTTTGGCCAGGAGGATAATTAAATATATATCACGCTATATATAAAAATTAAAAGTAGATTTAAAAATGAAGAGCAGGTAAAAAAATAAAAGTAGATGATGATTAAAAGGAAATAAATAATAAAAAGTGAATTACCTAATAATACTGCTTTTTGTAAAAATATATAAAAATATAAAAGCAGATTGTGATTTATAATTAATATAAATATGTACACTTTCTTTGACTTTTTAATTTATTTTTAATTGATATTAATTATTAATAAATATATTAATAATATAATTTGATATTATTAATAATAATAATAAAAGTAATAATAATGATAATAGAAAAATATGATATTACTAATACTAATAGTTCTTAAATAACAATAGTAAATATAATGATAATAATATAAATTATGTTAATGATATTAATAATCATTTTAATCATGATAAATAATAATAATAATAATAATAATAATAATAATAATAATAATAATAATAATAATAATAATTTTGATAACAATATTGATAATAATATTTATAATAATAATAATAATAATAATGATAATGATAATTATAAAAATGATTATAATAATAATGATTGTAATAATTAATGAGAATATTGTTTAAAATAATATTAATAATAATACTAATACGTAATTATTTACAAATAATTGTTCGTGAATCGTCGGTATTGATCGAAAGTTAGGTTTAAATTTAGTCAAAAAATTTCGGGTTGTCATAATACCTACCCGTTAAAAGAAATTTCGTCCCGAAATTTAGTTGTTGCAATCAATCAGCGTTGTTTGTATATAGACGTGGATATTTACATTTTATTTGATCTTCACGTTCCCAGGTATACTCGGGGCCTTTCGTGAATTCCAACAGATAGAATATTGTTTTGTTTCAAGCATTTAAGTCATACGAACCATAATTTCTATAGGTTCTTCTACGAAGTGCATTTTATCATTAATGCAGATGTTATCTAAAGGATTAACAAGAGTGTCATTTGACTAGGTTATCCTCAAAAGGGATGATGGTGCTATACAAGCATTTCAGTAAACTGAACACATGAAATGTGTTATGAATAGTATTGAGCTCATTTAAAACCTTGAGCGTTTATGCCGCAATATTAGGGCAGACAAATAGAGAGGAGTTCGTGAAAAATTCACAGTTATGAAATTTGATAGAGATCGTCATTGTTTACAACAAGAATATTGTAATGATGAATATGAGTTGAAAAATAAAGTTTTATTACTATTGAATAATATGGATAAAACGATTCGGTTATAGGAAGAGTATAAACGAAGCTATCGTAAAAGATTGAATGAGAAAATTAAATGTTTGCCTTAACTTTTGACATAGCTAAAGTTGAATTCCGGAATTCAAGGAATTAAAGGAAATCTTCGTAGTCTATAAGATTTAATTCTCCGGTAATTAAGGAATTTTGAGATTTCTTTGATTAAATGCGGTGAATTGCCTCGATTGCTGTGTTTGGAAGTTTGCTATAAATTAGCTTCTTCCGTTTCATTATCTTCACCAATTCTATACTTTCTTCCTAAATTCATACTTCAAAAAGATTTGTTAATATGCTCAATCCCGTATTGATACTTGTTATTATATTGACCATATATGCAGTCATTCTTCTTTTTCATTTACCACCAGAGGAATTTTGTTTACTTCTACTATGCCCTTGGGGTTATAATGTTTTTAATTCTCCCGTGTCTTTACGTTGCAATACGTATTGATATACACGGTTTATAATTTATGTGTTGTTATCAGACTTTATATTTTTCCTTATATTTCGGAGCTCTTTGCCTTTTTATTCTCTTCTCGACTCTAAGTAAAGCGAGTAATAGTCCGGAATTTGTAGGTATGAAGTTTCGAATGGACCTACTGTTCTAAGCGTAATATCACGATTTGATTTGATAAATTACCAGAATTGCTGAGGATAGAACTATCAAGAATATATTTTCTTGATATGTTCAGAGATTAAGTAGAATGTAAGAGTCGTGTAACATGACAAATGATGATTATAAAGTCTATGAATCATCATCTTCCATTAAAAATTTAGCATGACTTACTGTAATATAATCACGTTGGCCTGATGTCATTATATTATACTAACTCATGCTTCAATTCCCAACAGTTCTTCAAAACATTTATAATTTAAACTTGAATTTTACAGAATATAGAAACTAATACAATTTCTTTTATGATGTAATAAAGATATCGCAAAGAGATAATTAATTACGAACAAGAATCGTTATGAAGCTATCTTCAGAAATATAGAGGATATTTATAACGAAGGATACGATGATATGTTAGAATTTCTAATATCGAAGGATGATAAAGAAGATTTGTCCGTAAAGGTTGAGTCAGGAGCAAGGTATTCGTTAATGACTTCAACAGATACTGAATCATTTGAATTCTTTGAAGACAGGTTTAGTCTTTGTGATTTGTCCACAGCCTCCTTCATAGTTTGTTCAATCCATTTTTCAGTTCCAAATCTGAGCTTATACCATTCTTTATCATCAAACTTTTGGCCCTTAAGACCTTCTACAATTTTGATGTTTCCTCTGCATTTAATGCAGCCATATTTGAATCATCGGTTATCAATGGTTTCAAGAAATTTTATTTTTAGATGATTAAATGCTGATTGTAATCGTCAACGGATCTAATGGTTGACGAATAGGCGTTGTTGATTTCAAAAGTAATGAATGATAATTTCGGTGGTTTGATGTGATAATTCATCATAGAATACGAATGAATATGATTCATGAATGTAGTTATCTTTAGGAAGATAACATCTGCTAAAGCTTTACTTGAATTCTGATATGTCAAAATCAGAATATGTAATTGAATTTGTATGAAAATGATTGTGTATCGCTGTGAAGGTAGTGAGTATAGTTAATGATTTATGAATCGAAATTGAAGAATGTACAGTGTATTAATGTGAGATATAAATATTTCTCGGGTATTACCTACCCGTTAAAATACTTTCACAATTAACAGTTTGTACAAAAGGATTTTTAATTATAATCTTCATGAAGATATACGTTCATATATATATATTCCTCAGATGTAATATAGATTTAATGAGTAATATAATATTAAACTCATTTGATTTACGGTTGAAATGAGAATAAATAATCTTTAAAACTTTAGAGATTACATAATCGTTACGGAATATTTAATGAAGTTATGAATTAATACTTCATCGTTCATTGTTATTGTTATACCTCGGTATATGATGTTGGTGCTCGTGGAATTCTTGTGAAATTCATAAGGCACTAATGATGTTTTCTAGAAAGTTTCTAGTACATCGAAAATAGGAGTGTAAGATCAAACATGTATTTGAATAATACACTTGGTTTATTATGAAATGGAGTTTATTGTGTTGAAGCAGTGATTAACGATTGTTAAGTCATTAACAAAGGATGTACATCATAGCATATTGTGATATGAATTAACCAAGTAGTACATACTAGTTAAGATTCACACGTAATAGCTTAGTATGAAAAAGATTTATTATTGTTCAATACCATATATATATATACATACACAGTATACATATATAATTCTTCAGGAAAAATGAGTCAATACATCTTAACTCATTATTACTAATATTCCTTGGTATCTATGGGGCTTATGATGTTGATGTTTGAGGTACTGAGGGTGATGTTGAGGCGTGGAATGCAGATGTTGTTGTTGGTGAAGCTGATGCTGTTGGTGGTGATGCTGATGGTACTGGTGGTGCTGATGCTGTTGTTGGTGCTCGTAGGTTGTGCATCATATTTTCTAAAGCCACTACTCGAGCTCGAAGCTCGTTGACTTCTTCTATTATTCCGGGATGATTGGCGGTTCGGATGAGTGGATAAATAAGATCTGAAATTCTAGATATTATATATTCGTGATGGGATATCCTGGAAATGAGGGTGAAAATAGTGTTCCGGATTGGTTCGCCGGTAAGTGCTTCAGGTTCTTCGCCAATAGGGCAATTTGGTGGGTGAAAAGGATCACCTTCTTCACTTCTCCATTGATTAAGTAGACTACGAACCCACCCCCAATTCATCCAGAAAAGGTGATGACTAATTGGTTGGTTCATTCCGGTTACGCTGCCATTGGAGCTCGAGGAATCAGTTGAGAAATCCATATTATGTGATCGGATAAGGGTTTCGATATGAGATGAGTGTTGAATACTGAATGATATATTTGTCTCATTGAATATGTATATATAGCAAAAAGATTTCCGTAATTTACGGAGAAAATTTAGAAAAAGTGTTAGACAAAGTCTATTGGGATAGATATGATAAGATATGATTTGTCTATACTCCATCTATGCAATAATTGCAGTATGACGTGTCGAGATAAAAATGATAAGTATGTAATCAGAAAATCTTTCTATTGAAGACTTTCAATTCGTAATGGCCTATTAGGTCTAGGGGCTTGAGCTATAGGATCCTTTAAATCGGTAATCCAAACCCTTCCATTCTAGAGTTTCGTAGATGCCACCCGTTAAGAAAGTTCAATGATCAAAAACAACGAGAAAACAAAAACTTAAAAGTAATGAATATGAATAGTGATGACATTATAATGTCTTTGAGTTATCGAGAATCTTTATGAGCCAATAATGACATCTTCCGATTCGCAAACCAATGCACAAAGGCATAAGGCACATAGGTACATGATATAACAGGGAGGTTATATACGTTTGAGTACGAGTAGTAACAAACATAGAAATTTCAAAAATCAAGGATGACACTTCATGTAATACATACGTAATACACAAAACCAAGATATATGACATATGAATGTCAAGAATTTCAGAAATCATGAGTGACATTCCTCGGTTTCACCAACCGAGGTGATCTTATAAAGATAATGCGCGTGAGTTATAGAATATTGTGAATCACAATGGGAGTTCCTCCCGGAGTGACAGAATAAGAGATATGTATATGTATAATGCAAGTAATAATATTTTAAAGCTATAGGTCAGGCTGTAGACTAGACTTTAATGCACCCTATAAACCTGGGTTATCCATGAGAATTTCAGCTAACATGTCTTAGATGACCCACTCATCAAAATTTGATTTTTATAAATTGGCCCGACGGTTAAACAACCGCGATCCGAGAAAAATACCGCTACGCAAATTAAATACGTGAGAAAAATAATAATTCAAGAAATAAAACATAGGAATATTTTATTAACTCATACGACATCAGAATATCGTATTAAAATAATTCGGATTTGGAAATCTCGAAAGTCTAATCGTTGGTTTGGAAACCAAGACGATTCATCGAATAAAAACGTTATACTTGGGAACGTACAAACACATAGTCACACCTTTTTATTTAATAGATAATATAGGAATATTAGAATATAATTTAGTCACATAAAATGACTTCATAAAACCTTTCAAAATTTTGAGACTCATAATAACAAGTTCGCTTATCGAGTCGAAAGCATTCAATCATATAGAGAATTGACTTAAAAATAAGTTGAAATTTTTCCGGTAAGAAATGATAAGTAAAATTTAAAATAAACACATACGGTCAAATTCTAGACTCACTAATGCATCCTAACAACTACCGGTTAGACACACTAATGTAAATTCTAGTTCGCTAAGACCAACGCTCTGATACCAACTGTAACACCCCGTCAAAAACCATTGCCGCCGATGCTAACTCTGGTCCCAGTGCTTGGCTTGACTTCTATGTAACAGCAAAGTTTTACAGCGGAAGCAAAAAGTACCTGAGAATAAACATGCTTAAAAAGTCAACACGAGGTTGAGTGAGTTCATAGGTTTATCATAATTAATGATTTTGATAATAGTAATAGATTACAAGATTTAAATTTTCATAAATATCCTTACACCGTAGTGTAATAAAAAGATTTCTACCACCATGGGCACCTGGTAACAGCCTTAACGATAATAATATAATAATTAATACCCCTTATGTCTATAGAGCACCGAATCAAGTGCGAAAAATACCCTCGAAGTACTAAACATCCGTTAACTGCTAGCGCGACTAGCCCGGATGGGGTTGTCAAACCCGATAGATCTATCAATAGGATTCGCGCCTACGGTACAGAGACCAGTAGATTAAGTTACCAAGCTAGGGGAATAATTTGTGATTCTAACCCATGTAGAATTAAGTTTAGTACTTGTATCTATTTTGTAAAACAGATATAAAACATTGCATGTATTCTCAGCCCAAAAATATATATTAAAAGGGAGCTATGAGAACTCACGAACTGTATGATATTTCGTAGTAATTACGAGTATGATGGCAGTGAACAAGTGCAGAGTTGTCCTCGGATTCACGAACCTATATCAAGTATATATATTAACACATATACTTGTAATCGAATAAGTTTATATATATTTTTTCACTTATATATATATATATATATATATATATATATATATATATATATATATATATATATATATATATATATATATATATATATATTCTATGTATAAGTATTTGTTTGATAAAATAATTTTAATAATGATAACGATTAAAGAGTTGTATTATTTTGTAATAACAATAATAATACTAGTAGTAAAAATGATAATAATCATAATAAGGTTTTAAAGATAATAATAATAATAATAATAATAATAATAATAATAATAATATAGTTTTGATGATAGCAAAAATGTTAATTTTTGTAAAAATGATAATAACGATAATAATTTTAATAATAACAATACTAATAATAATAATTATACTTATATTAAAAATGATAATAATCGTATTATTAATTATAAAATGATACTAATACTAATATTAATAAATTGTGTTATTTTCATAATAATAATAATCATAATCTTAATAATGATAATAATACTAAAATGGTAAAATTTGTAATACTTTTAATAATACTAATGATAATGTTAATAATAATAATAATACTTACTAATAATACTAGTAATAATAATAATTTTAGTGGTAACAATAATAATAGTAATTATAATTTTAATTTCAACTATGTTAATAATACTTGGTAACTTTTATTAGTAATAATAATAATAGTTGTAGTACTAATAATAACAATAATGATTAAAATCATAATAATAATAATAATGATAATAATTATAATGCTAATAATAATATCAATAATAATTAAAATAAAAACTTTGATAAAGAAAACTACCTCTAAAAGCTTTTCTAAAAAGATATGCCATGAACGGGACTCGAACCCGTGACCACTCGCTAACCCATCAACACCCAAGACCACTCCTCCATCTCCTGTTTTTCTGATTAAACCCATAATCAATTTTATTTATCCCGTATTATTTATGTTTCCTATTTCATCTTCTTCACAAAATGGTCGATTAGAATCATTAAAATCAACTTTTTAATTATTAAAACTTGTAATTTAAATAGAAACATTTCAGTTTGTATGGATTTACCAGAAAAGAATAAAGAAAAAAAAATTAAAGAATTGCAGCAGCAGTTTAGTACTCGACGAAAAAAAAACTTAAAACTTGATTTAATAATTAAGACGTTTTTAGACCATGGTTCCTTCATGAAATAATTTGTAAATCATACCTATAAACTACTGGAATCGTTAATTGAACTGGAAACATTAAAACGAATTCGAATTTCGCGAAGAACAAAAAGTTTGACTTTTTAGAAATAACCTTTGACTCGAAAATTCGTACTCGATTTTAGGAATTAGCTTTTGAAACTTTGCAGATAGTTTTAGTAGAAGATTCCTAACAAGTCTGCATTTATGGATTTTGAAATTTCGTACGAAATCGAGTTTTTGATAAAAAGATGAAACAGAGGTGTATCGAGCTGTTTAAAAATAAATAAATAAATGATTCAGATTAATTCGATGGGTTGAAGTAATTAGAATTGATAATTGATAAAGATGATGGAAGACTGCAATGATTGGTTTATACCAATGGTGATCGATCAAAAACAAAATTTTGGCCAGGAGGATAATTAAATATATATCACGCTATACATAAAAAATAAAAGCAGATTTAAAAATGAAGAGCAGGTAAAAATAAAATAAAAGCAGATGATGATTAAAAGGAAATAAATAATAAAAAGTGAATTACCTAATAATACTGCTTTTTGTAAAAATATATAAAAATATAAAAGCAGATTGTGATTTATAATTAATATAAATATGTACACTTTCTTTGACTTTTTAATTTATTTTTAATTGATATTAATTATTAATAAATATATTAATAATAATAATTTGATATTATTATTAATAATAATAAAAGTAATAATAATGAAAATAGATAAATATGATATTACTAATACTAATAGTTCTTAAATAACAATAGTAAATATAATGATAATAATATAAATTATGTTATTGATATTAATAATCATTTTAATCATGATAAATAATAATAATAATAATAATAATAATCATAATAATAATAATAATAATAATAATAATAATAATAATAATAATAATAATAATAATAATAATAATAATAATAATAATTTTGATAACAATATTGATAATAATATTAATATTAATAATAATAATAATAATGATAATTATAATTATAAAAATGATTATAATAATAATGATTGTAATAATTAATGAGAATATTGTTTAAAACAATATTAATAATAATACTAATACGTAATTATTTACAAATAATTGTTCGTGAATCGTCGGTATTGATCGAAAGTTAGGTTTAAATTTAGTCGGAAATTTCCGGGTTCTCATACTGTGGACAAATCACAACGACTAAATCTGCCTTCAAAGAATCCAAAGGATTTAGTACTTGATGTTATGCGAGGTGTATATAAAATAGTTATTAATTTTAGCAGGAAATACTATTAAATACGATACAATTTTACACAAGATATTTATTTATTTATAGAATGGATATACTTAAACCTTGCTACAACACTTATAGGCAGTGTACCTAATCGTACAGTAGTGTAGTTTTTAGTAAGTCCGGTTCGTTCCACAGGGAAATCTTTAAACAAAGCTCAACGCTATATTAGTTTACTTTTATTAAAAATACAAATATATATATAAGTAATTTTATTATTATAAAAGGGGGGTTTTTACCGTTTAATGACCGGTTTGTCGATTTTAAGACTTTAGTCGCAGTTAAAACCTAATGTAAAATATAAAATAAATACAAGACTTAAATTAAAGCGTAAAGTAAATAACGATAATGAAATTGCGAATAATAAAAGTGCGATAAAATAAACTTACGATAATTAAAAAGTACGATAATTAAAAGTGCGATTAAATAACAATAAATAAAAGTGCGATAATTAGAAGTGCAATTAAATATAAAATAAAAGAAATTAAATATGAAATAAAAGAATTATGCTTATTTAAACTTCCGTAATCATGATGTTTGACGTGTTGATTTTAGTTTTATGCCCCTGGGTTAATTGTCCTTTGTCCTGGATTATTTAATATGTCCGTCTGGTTTTTGTCCATAACAGTCCATCAGTCATAAATATAAAGTGCGAGTGTCCTCATCAAATTATTCTTATACCCGAAGTTAAATATTCCAACTAATTGGGGATTCGAATTGTAACAAGGTTTTAATACTTTGTTTAATGAATACACCAGGTTATCGACTACGTGTAAACCAAGGTTTTACTACTTTGTTAACAATTACACCAATTACCCTTGAATGTAATTTCACCCCTGTTTTAATTATTCTAGTGGCTATTAATCCATTCCCGTGTCCGGTTAAATGAACGATTATTCGTACATATAAATACCCCGCCCATCGTGTCCGATCGAGTGTATATGGTAATTTATAGGGACGCCCAATTGTAAATCTTTATATTAACATTAACAAACTATCATTTAGTTAAACAAATATAAAGCCCATTAATAGCCCATAGTCTAATTTCCACAAGTGTCGTTCTTTTGTCCAAACCCCAATTATGGTACAAAGCCCAATTACCCAATTTTAGTAATTAGCCCAACATCATGATTACTTCGTTTTAAATAAGCATAATAATAACTTAGCTACGAGACATTAATGTAAAAAGGTTGAACATAACTTACAATGATTAAAAATAGCGTAGCGTTACACGGACAGAATTTCGACTTACACCCTTACAATATTCGCTAACATACCCTTATTATTAGAATTATAATTAAAATTAAAATATAAATTATAAATATAAATATAAATTTTACGTATGAATGAGGAAGAAAAAGATGATGATTTTGATCAGAATTCGGTTGGCTTTATAGGCAGTTTTCAATTTTGGGGCTCCGCGACTCGCGGTGAATTTTGCCTTCAAACTCCGCAAGTCGCGGAGTTTGAAATTCCAGCTCATATCTTGGAGTCTTTCTCTGCCGACAGTTTTTATTTATAAATATAATATATATATAATTAATATAATTAATTATATATTATATTATATTTATATACCTAGTTAACTTGTAATTTTTAGTCCGTTGCGTCGAGCGTTAAGAGTTGACTCTGGTCCCGGTTCCGGATTTTCGAACGTCCTTGCGTACAATTTTATATTTTGTACTTTGCGTTTTGAATCTTGTACTCTTGTAATTTCGAGACGTTTCTTATCAATAATTGGAACCTTTTTGATTGTCTTTTGTACTTTTGAGCTTTTTGGTCGTTTGCGTCTTCAATTCGTCGAATCTGTCTTTTGTCTTCACCTTTTATTATTTAAACGAATATCACTTGTAAATAGAACAATTGCAACTAAAAGCTTGTCTTTCTTGAGGAATAATGCTATGAAATATATGTTCGTTTTTAGCATTATCAGTACTATTGAAGTCATTAATGAATACCTTGCTCCTGACTCTAAATCCTTACGGGCAAATCTTCATCATCATCCATCGATATTAGAAATTCTAAGATATCATCATATCTTTCATTATAAATATCCTCCATATTTCTGAAGATATTTTCATAACTATTCTCATCTAAAATCATTTGTCTCCTCGCGTTATCTGTATCACATTATAAAGGAAACTGTTTTAGTTTCTAAAATTTTGAAACCTTCGAGTTTAAATTATGAATGATTTTGAAGTAGTGTTGGAAATTGATGCATGAGTTAATATAATATAATGACACTTGATTAACGTGATTATATTACAGTAAGTCATGCTGAGTTTCTAATGGAACGTGATGATTCACAGACCATAACGTCATCATGTGCCATGTTACACGACTCTTACATTCTATCTAATTTTCAAACATATCAAGAACATATCTTCCTGATAGTTCTATCTTCTCTCTAGAATTCTGGTAATTTAACCAATCAAGATCGTACTATTACAATTTCTCTCTCAGAATATTTGCCACGTTCATTCGAAACACCATACTTATGAATTCTGGACCATTACTTATTGTACTTAGAGTCGAGAAGAGAATAAAAAGGCAAAGAGCTCCGAAATATAAGGGAAAATATAAATCCCAATAACAACACATAAATTACAAACCGTGTATATCAATGTTTATCGTAACATAATGACACGGGAGAATTAAAAACACTATAACCCCAAGGGCGAAGTAGAAGTAAACAGATTCCTCCGGTGGAAGTTGGAAAAGGAGAATGATTGTTGTGATAGTCAGGATAAGGACAAGGATCAGAACTGGATTAAGCATTTTCATAATATTTGGAAATTGGGAATTGAGTATAGGAATGGTAAAAGTAATGGGGCGGAAGAAGTTAATTTATAGTGAAATATATGATAAAGAAATCAAGGCAGATCTCCGTATTTAATTAAAGAGATCCAAATTTCCTGAATTACCGAAGAATCAAATCTTATATAGATTCAAAGATTATCTTTAAATCCCTGAAATTCTGGAAATCCATTGTGACTACGCCACCAGTTGAGATTAACATGCATTTATTCAATTCACTCTTTTGTGATAGCTTCACTCGTACGCTTCGAATAATCAAATTATTTTATCCATGTTACTCCATGTTGAGTAAATTCTATTTAACAACTCATACTCGTCATAAAAACATTTTTATTGATAGCCATGACGATCTCGATCAAATTTCGGGACGGAATTTCTTTAACGGGTAGGTACTGTGATGACCCGAAAATTTCCGACCAAATTTAAACTTTATCTTTATATGTTTTCGACACGATAAGCAAAGTCTGTAATGGTGAGTCTCAAAAATTTTGGAACTATGTTCATATAATCGATTACCCTTTGACTGTACCCGACGATTCACGAACAATTGGTTGTAAATAAATATGTATAAATATAAATGTAAGTATATAAAAATAATTTGAAATTTTAACATATAATTTAAACATTAGAATTAAATATGTAAATATGATATAAAATAATTAATTATGAAAATATATAAATATATATATGATTTATATTAATAATTATTTGTAATATATATAAAATATATAAATATTAAATAAATGTTATCATATAATATAATATTATATAAATGTAATATTAATATATTAAATGTAATTAAAAGTTAATTATAGATATTAACTTATTATTATTATATCAGTATTATTAATTAAATTATAATATGAAATTTAATACATTTAATCTGTTATAGTTATTATTGTTATCATTGTTAATATTATTATTATCAGTAAAATTAATATTATTATAACTAATAATATTATTAGTACCATTAATAATAAAAATATTTTTATTATCATTATTAAAGTCAATGTTAGATATATTATTAATATCAATAGATAATACATA
Organism: Rutidosis leptorrhynchoides; assembly: GCF_046630445.1. NCBI lineage: Eukaryota > Viridiplantae > Streptophyta > Magnoliopsida > Asterales > Asteraceae > Rutidosis > Rutidosis leptorrhynchoides. The sequence goes on from NC_092341.1 coordinate 14,050,891, forward strand.
AATATGAAAGTTGATATATATATATATATATATATATATATATATATATATATATATATATATATATATATATATATATTGATATATTATTATTAATATTAGTATTATTGTTATTATTATTAATATTAATATAATTAGTATTATTATCATTATAATTAGCATTAATAATATTATTATTATCAATTTCATTAAAATTTTTAATATTGTGACTCATTATTATTATTATTATTATTATTATTATTATTATTATTGTTATTATTATTACTATTAATTGTATTTAGATTATTATTAATATAATTATAATTATTAATAATAAATATATAAAATCACTTGTACGATTTCTTTTTTGGATTCAATTCAATTACACATAACCATCAACTATATTTGATTTTGTTTGCATCTCTAAAAAAAATTTTAGATATCAATCAATCGTACAAATCTTTGAATTTAACAAATTTATATTATTTATTTTGTTCCTGAGAGAATAAACTGTCAAAATCAAATTGCTATATATTTAAGCGAATTGATCAATGAGAGTAGTTAAATCATTCAGCTCGTACATTATTTTCATCAATCAACTGCTACTTGGTATTCCTTAACAATTTAAACAGAAATTTGTTAAAAAAAACCTAGGCCGTCCCCTGTTCTTGTTTCCATTCTCCAAAAATTCGATTTCTTAACAATTTTTAAAATCCTTAAATAGAGTTCAGTTAGAAATCAGATGTTTAAACTATCTGGAAGGTTTCAAGGTGCAATTTTAATTATCGAATTCAAATTTTGAAGTCAAACTTAATTTCAAAAAAAGTCAATCTGGTGTTCATCACAAAATTCGTCCTCGTTTTAATACTTTTGTTTAATTGATAATTGAGAAAGTTTCTAGGAGGGATTTGAAATATAACTCGTGTTGTAATCTTTGTCTCAAACGTTTTAAAATTCGAAATTGGTGTTTGAGTTTCATGTTTCTTCACGTTCAACTGATACGACTTCAGTTTCATTTTTTTTATTCTTTTATCTGTTTTAATCACTGCAATCACTTCAATAAGTTATTTCTGATTAGTTAAACCCAAAACTAGTTCATTATTTCGTTTTTATGATTGTTGGGATGTTCCTGATCGACTGAAAATAGGGAAGAAGTTGAAGCTAAATAGAAACCATGTTAAATCAAATTAAAACGCCATTTGAATCAGATAAACAAAGACAGACGAATGGTGAAAGGTGTAGGCGTTTAACGAGATGTCTCGGGTTCGAGCCCGACTAGTGGCTGTTAATTTTTTTTAATCATTTGAGGTAGTTATTCATTTAATTATTTATATATTATTATTACAATTATTAATATTATTATTATTGCCATTATTATGATTATTATTGTTAATGTTAGGATTATTATTGTTATAAGTAATTGAATTATAAGTATTATTATTGTTATTATTATTAGTATAAGAATCACTTATCAATTGTTATTATTATTGATAATACTAATATTATTATCATTTTAAAATAAAATTGTATCATTTTATTACTAAGTATAAATATTATTATCATTATTATGATTATGATTATTATTATCATTATTAGTATGAAAATAATATAATCTATTATTATTTTCATTAATAATAACATTAGTATTAATCTATGATTATTAATAACAGTATTAATATCAATATAAGTATTACTATTTTTGACATAAGTATTAATACTATCATTATTTTTATAAATGTTAATAACAGTATTGTTATTGAAGATCATTATAACTATTATTAAAAACATTATTACTTATTTATCATTTTTATTAAAATTATTATTATTATTATTATTATTATTATCATTATTATTATTGTTATGAGTATTATTATCATTATTAACATCATTAATGGAATAATAAACATTATTATTATTATTAATATTAAGTATTATCATCATTATTATTTTATCATTACAAATATTATTTTAGTATTACTATAAATACTATTTTTAACAAACAAATTATATATATATTTATATAAAAATATATTTAAAACATATAACATAACAAAATTACCAGTTTTATATACAAAATGAAAATATGAGACGTATATATATTATTAATATAAAAATGATATAATTAGTGTGATGACCCGGAGATTTCGACCAAATTTAAATTTAATCTTTATATGTTTCCGACACGATAAGCAAAGCCTATAAAGTTGAGTCTCAAAATTTTGGAACAGTTTACATAAAATCAACTGACCTTCGACCACTTCCGACGATTCGCGAACAAGTGTTGTAAATGAATATATACATATAAATATAAATTATATCATAATTGTATACGAATTTAATCATCAGAATTTAATATGCAATAAATTATATATAAAGATAAAAGATTTTTATTAAAAAGAATCTATATATAAATATATATGTATATGTATACGATTCCTATACATGATTATAAAGTATGAAAAAAAATTAAATACTCAAAATAAGTTATTATATATAATCATTAATTTTGATTACAAATTAAAAACATAGTTATACTAAGGATATTATTATTACTTTCATAAGTATTATCAATACTAATACTGATATTAAAATCAGTAGTATTAAGAGTATTATTTTCAATACATAACATATAGATATCAAATTTGTTATATAAATTATTATAGTATTATTATTACTAATATTATTATTATCATTAATAATATTAGTATTATTATAAATAATATTATTGTTATAAATTCTGTAGTTATGGTTATCATTATTATTAATAATAATAATATTATTATTACCATCATATTAACATAATTTTTATTATTAACAGTTATGATATTAAGAATATTATCATTAGTGTTATATGTATTAATTAATGAGTTAGTTATTATAAATAAATACATATAATTCATAAATGTAGATACATACAAATAATAGGACAAATAATATAAACACAGATATATAAATGATGGAATATATCAAACTCAGATACGGAGTATATAAATACAGGTATAACTAAAGAAAACTCAAATAAATTGCAGATAAAAGCGGATATATAAATAATTAGGCGTAATAAAAAAAAGAAAATATATCATCAGCATCTGCTTTTCATATTAGGCTCGTGATTTCCTGCTGTCCATATCATTCACCCACTTTGATAAAGTAATACTTGGAATTTAGCATACAAATAGCACCATATAATTTTCCTCAGCTATTCGATTAACCATTCGCATTTTTTTATTTATTTATTTTTTTTCTCCATTCGGTAATAAACCAAACCCACTTAATCATAAATTTGATTCGAAACAAATTGATGGAAAGTGGAATTGCAGAAATATTCTAATTCTTTGTTTGAAACTTTCATCAAAATTACAAAGGCTAATTCATAGGAACGATCAAGAATTTTAGAAGTCAAATTTTTATTGTAAAAAAATCAAACAGATCGTTCATAAAGAAATTTGAACTATTTTTGATGTTTTGGATGAAATTAAGTATACAGAAAGTTTCTATGATGGATTTACAACCTTTTTCGTGTTTTAATTTTGGCCTAAACAATTTCAAAAACCGAAATTAATATTTGTTTTTTTTTGTTTTTTGGCCGCGAACAGGGATAGCAGCGATTGCATAGTATATATATATATATTTTTTTTTTGTGTTTTAATTGTGTTGATAAGTTAACATCACAAGTACAATCGATTTCTATTTCACGTTTGGTATTAAATCAAGTGTTGTTTTGACTAGTTAATGGTGGGTCGATTTGATATGGAGAAGAAGAAGGAATTATTAAACAGATATATACACGATATATAAATATGGAATGGAATAAATTCAGGAAAGTAAGACTGGTTAGATGGTTAAGGTGTTAGTATGGGAGCGGGAGGTCTTGGGTTCGATTCTGGTCCACAACAATTCTTTTTAGGAAAAGCATATAAGGGTATACACAATTTATTTTTATTTCTATTATTATTATTATGATCATTAATATTATTGTTATGAATGTTATTATTAATTATTAATGTTATTATTACAATTGTTACTATAAGTAGTATAAACATTATAAATATTATTATGAGATTATTAAGTATTAGTATTATTATTATTATTGTTAGTATTATTATTATTAAATATTATGATTATTATGATTATTATCATTATTGTTATTATTATTAGAATTATAATTATTTAAGGTTATGAATACTAATATAAGTATTACGATAGAATCTTCATTTATTATTACTATTATGATTATAGTTACAAATAAGATTTTTAGTATTATTAATGCTATTACTAATATTAATATTATCATTCAAAGTATAAAAGTTATCAAATCATTATCATAAGTATCGTTAACAGAAAAATTAATATTTTACAATTATTATTATCAATATCATTATTATTATCATTAATAAAATTATTAACATTATTGTTATAAACAAATACAACTTTTATATATATTAAATATTATTATCTATATAAAAATATATTTATAAGTATAAATCAATTAGATTAACAACCTATATATAAATATTCATATATATAACAAATTAAGTATTTTTAATATATATATATATATATATATATATATATATATAATAATCATTTTCAAAAATATATACAAATTAATTACATAATATATAACGTTATAATTGTTTGATTACGAGTATATATGTTAAAATATATATATATATATATATATATATATATATATATATATATATATATATATATATATATATATATATATATATACGAATGATATAGGTTCGTGAATCCGAGGCCAACCCTACATTGTTCGGTTTAGTCATATGTATTTTTACTACAAAATACATTAGGTGAGTTTCATTACTCCCTTTTTAAATGCTTTTGCAATATATATATTTTTGAGACTGAGAATTGAATTATTAAACCGAATATGCCCCTTTTTATTAAGTCTGGTAATCTAAGAGTTAGGGAACAGACACCCTAATTGACGCGAATCCTAAAGATAGATCTATCGGGAACAACAAGCCCCATCCAAAGTACCGGATGCTTTAGTACTTCGAAATTTATATCATGTCCGAAGGAGGATCCCGGAATGATGGGGATATTCTTATATGCATATTGTGAATGTCGGTAACCAGGTGTTCAATCCATATGAATGATATTTTTGTCTCTATGCATGGGACGTTTATTTATGAGAAATGAAAATCTTGTGGTCTATTAAAATGATGGAAATGATTATTTATGTGAAACTAATGAACTCACCAACCTTTTGGTTGACACTTTAAAGCATGTTTATTCTCAGGTACGAAAGAAATCTTCCACTGTGCGTTTGCTCATTTTAGAAATATTACTTGGAGTCATTCATGGCATATTTCAAAAGACGTTGCATTCGAGTCATTGAGTTTATCAAGATTATTATTAAGTCAATTATGGTTGGATATATTATGAAATGGTTTGTATGCCGTCAACTTTCATTGTAAAGAAAGATTGTCTTTTAAAATTGAATGCAATGTTTGTAAAATGTATCATATAGAGGACATGTACCTCGCGATGTAATCAACTGTTGTGAATCGTTTATAATTGATATGGACTTCGTCCGGATGGATTTGGACGGGTCTCTACAATTAGTAAATCATATATATATAAACTTATTCGATTACAATTATGTGTATTAATATATACACAAATGATAAAGGTTCGTGAATCCGAGGCCAACCTTGCACTTGTTCAATGACGTCATATGTATTTTTACTACGAAATACAATATAGTGAGTTTCATTACTCCTTTTTATATATATTTTTGGGACTGAGAATACAGGCGCTGATTTTACTAATGTTTTACGAAATAGACACAAGTGATCAAAAACTACATTCTATGGCTGGATTATGAATATTTAATATCACCCCTTTTTAGCTTGGTAAATTAATAATTAGGGAACGGGTATGGCCCCTAATTGACGCGAATCCTAAAGATAGATCTATGGACCTCGACAAGTCCCATCCGGGGTACGGATGCTTTCGTACTTCGAGATTATTATTATTATTATACAGACGAGAGGTTCTGTTTGGGGATATTCTATGCATTAAAGTTAAGTCGGTTATCAAGCGTTCACCATATGAATGATTTTTAATTCGCGGGTTACGCGTGTTATTTTGTACTCGGGTTACGTGTACAATTAAATATATGAAATCTTGTGTTCTATTAAAATGATGGAAATGAATGTTTATGTTAAACTAATGAACTTACCAACCTTTTGGTTGACACTTGAAAGCATGTTTATTCTCATGTTTGAAAGAAATCTTCCGCTGTGCATTTGCTCATTTTAAAGATATTACTTGGAGTCATTCATGGCATATTTCAAAAGACGTTGCATTCAAGCCGTTGCATTCAAAAAGATTACTATTAAGTCATTTATAGTTTGGATAGATTATGAAAGGGTATGCATGCCTGTCAACTTTCGATGTAATGAAAGTTTGTCTTTTAAAAATGAATGCAATGTTTGTAAAATGTATCATATAGAGGTCAAATACCTCGCAATGTATCCATATGTTATTGTATTCATCCTTATAGATTAGGACGGGTCACTTCACCTTTCTCTCAATGATTTGGTAAAATCTAAGTGTTTGTAGATAAATTAGAACCTCTGATGGTTCTTAGTCATCCTTAAAGATTTATAAGCTTAGTTTGTATTGTAGTGTGTTGAATTACCGTTTATGACTTAAACCAGCCTTTACTTAATCTACCCAATAAAGCCCTCAGTTATCCACCATGTACTACACATATAGTGGTTCCATAGCTTCTAACCTTGATCATGGTCAAGTGGTCCTATAGTACATTAACATTGTACTCTACTATATATTGTAACACTATTTCCTCGAGTCTTATACTCTTGATGAATGTCTTGATCTGGTCCTATAGTGATTCCCCATGTACTTTATCGTATTTCCGGTGGGTTCATACCTTGACCAATGTATAAACACAGATAATTAATTACCCATATAATTGTAGACTTTATAAAAGGTTTTAATCACGTTACTGGTGGAACGACGATAATAACGAGGTTTAATATCATAGACAGAAAGCGAGTAGAAACGATAATCATCCCTAACTAACATTAATAAATCATGACAAACGATCAAATAACTACTCACATATCATGGAAATAAACATTTCTTTCATTAATAAATCACAAACATCAAACAAGAACATTATAATAAATTAATAAAAGAAATGATAGATAGTACCGAATAATGCGGGCAGAATAACATTTGTATTTCTTCATAATATCCAGAGCGTCACATTGCTTGACTAACTTCTACTACTAATTACATATTAATCTCCTATTAATCACTAGAGAGCGATAATAGAGAGATAACCACATTCCTAATCCCTGTACTTTTCTTTCTCTAGAATTTAGAGAGATAAAGTAGAGAGAACTAATCTCCTACTGATCACTAGAGAGCGGTAATAGAGAAATATTTTAGAGAGAGAAGTGAAGAATGTGTGTGTTGAAATGGTGGAATGTGTCATCTATTTATAGGAAAGCTTGATGTCAAACCTGTAAATATTTTGAACTTCTGGCAGGGGGTATGCTCCACACTGGCAGGGGGTATGATAAGGGTGTGTGCCAAGGGTGTGGGATGCACACTGGCAAGCCGTGGGGCTTGGGGCAGGCTGTGGGCCTAGCCTGTGTGCCATATCATGGTAGCCCTTATGGCTTGTGGAAATCTGTGTGCCATATCCGTGGGCCAAGGCCGTGGGGCTTGGGCCATTTTGCTTATTTCCGGGATCGTAACTCTGTTTCACCGTTTTTGCTCTAACTTCTCTGTTTCTTGTCCGTTGTAAGCGATTCTTGCGTCCACACGTTCACAATTAAATATCCTAAAATATAAGATCAACTATATAATATTTTCCAAAATTTATAACATAAGTAATTTAAACACGAGTGAACCATCTTAGCCGATTTTGCTCGTTTTTCCTCGTTTTTCATCCATTTTTAGTGATTCTTGAAACATAGCCTTCGTAATGACATAATCTACCAAATGAAGCAAATAAATTATTATTTATATGATAAAGTCAATTAATTTATCATAAATAAGGCTAATATCTGGGAGGTAAAAACGTGATTTTTTAGCCGATATCAATGATTCTAGTGATCCTTCGAGCTTTGTGCGCCAGTGTTGGTCAATGAAGTTGGAAATGTGTCGGAGGTTTGTCATTTTACATCAGAGGAGTTTTTCCCGGAGACACTAGTTTCATCGAACCATCTTGTCATGATCGGGTCAGTCCCAGTTAATTGTGATGGTGGTAACCCGATAGGTGGGGGGTGGCCGGAGGATATTTTGGTGATTCAAGTGGGGTGAATGAGAAGGAGTTAGACATGCCTAGTGGTGGCGTTCAAGGTGTTGAAAGCATTTTGGATCAAGATATTATGTGAAGTTGAAGGCGTGAAAAGTTGTGCTATGGGGTCTTATGTTTTAGGTTCTCGGAGTATAATCGAGGATTTCAACGGAGTGGGGTTTCCTGATGTGTCTAATGGTGATATAAATATAAACGAGGCTTTGGTTGTGATCGAAATAATGAGTTTTTTTATTGCAAAGAAGTGTTAGAAAGTGGTACTATTTTTAAGGGTGATGTTGAAGAAGTAAATGTTACTTCAAAGGTGGTTATCGAAAACAAAAGTGGTGTTAGGACTTCTAGTGTGGAGGAATAAAGAACGATTGATGTAATGTTCTTCTGTTTATTTAACATTCATGTGAGTCTTGAAGCTTCGACTTCTGCTACAAATTTGGGTGTTAATTCACTTGAATCAAAATGTGGCTTTTGAAGAGTGTTCAATGTCTAACAAGAGTGTAGTCAAGAAGCCCAATGTTTGAAGAGGTGGGGGTTAAGAAGCCCAATGTTTTAGATTTTTCGATCGTGAATTTTGTTGAAATGATGGATAATATGAAAGACGTTCAAAAAGGCACCGTTTTTTATTCAAACTATCCTCCCAAGACTCCGGCTAAAGTTGAAAAGCAAAGAAAGAATAAACCGGTTCACGGAGCGGACATGGAATCCTTACCGGAATTTATTATGGATGCTTGATCTCGTGTTCAGTTTTAGGTTCTTCGTCTCTTGATGTAGATGGTTTTTAATCATTCGAGCTTCGTCTCATGATGTTTTAGGTTCTCTTCTTTTTTGGTTTAGGTTGTTTGCATCAATTTAGTTTTTTGTTTTAGGTATTTCTTTTGTTGTATTGTCGTTAACTTTAGTTAGGTTTCTTGTTGAGTTTAGCTTGGTAGTTTGTATGTTTGTACGTTTTAGGAGGTTTCATCTTTTTGATGAACTTTTTTTTTGTTATAAAATATTTTCCGTTTCTTCACAAAAATAATAATAATAGATAATATTAATTTGTAATAATATACACTCTTTGGAAACATATAAATCACAAAGTCTTTCTTAACTCAATCCAGGATCCTTCGGCATGCAAATCAATATCTTCAAATGGATATCAAAGAGGCTTAAAAAAGCATCAATGGCTTATTAATCCAGAATCATTTGAAATACCCTCTAATCGCATTGGAGTATGTTAATGGATGCGAGCTGATATAATCACTTGATACGACTATTGCTCAAGCTGTTAAAATATTAGTTTATGTATCTATCGTTTATGTAATTCTCGTAGCTGCAGCTTAGCCCTATTGTAATTCTACTTAGCTTACCTTCGGTGTATACTTGTACATAACAATAATAATAAACCAGTAATCGATATCGATAATAATAAACCCTTTTTATGTGGTTTTATCACTTTAAACTCTTATATAAAATGTTACAGCTGAAAAGGGTAGACTGATACAAACCTGGATTGATTCCATCTGTATTAGGAGAATCTACGGGTGCTCGAATGGTTAAATCTTGAATTATAATATCACTGCAAATATGGTTCAAACTTGTATTACATTTCACATTAAAGGATTTAAACAAAACATTGTATGATTAATGCCACTCGATTAATCAACCAACCTGCTATAAACAGGATGAACAAACCAAGAAGGCGAGTCAATCAAAGTGAGGTTGGATATTTGGATTTGGTTCGAATACATTAACTCAATCAGGTCCATCTCTTTCATGACCATAAGAAGGTAGTGGTTCAACTACCAGATACTCCGCCTCATCCTGCGCCCAAAATCATTTTTAATTAATTGAATACTAGCAGCTAGCAGGAAGATTTTGGGAGAAGATAGAGTCTGTATCATTTTTCAATTGAATTTGTGCCCACAAGGTGTTTGTTAAAAGTCCCCTATGAGTTTTATCTTGGCTTCATGGTTATAATTTTATTGGTGTATGGGGATTTTGTCTCTGTCAACAACTAAAGGTTGTGTGCAGTTATGTCGCATGCCACGGTGAAGTTTCATTGTCCCTTTGTGGGTCTTAGTGGCTGTCAAAATGGGAGTGGAAATGGGCTTGTTAGAAGTTCTCTTATCAAGCATCTTAGTGATCGTCATTGTGGTATCGATGCGCGGGATATCACTCGACATTCTCTTACTTCTAATTTGGGTGTTTATACTGAGGCTGATGTTACTTTTAGGCATATGGGGATTTGGTTATGTGGTGTTTGCTTCAAAACACACACGGTACGTGCTAAGTGCCGTCATGGTAGGGGTCCGGATGTGCCGCCCCCCGATGAGGGAAATGGTGTTGTTCATTTTGTGCTTCATAATTTTTCCAAGCCACTAGCTCCCTCTTCTCCTGCTCGACTTTGTATTGAGGATGGTTCGGTGCGTGATCATAACGATGGTTTTGATGTGGCTCTCCTTGATCGGTTGTTCTCTAAGGGGTTTCGCACGGTTAAGTCTATCCCTCCCAAGTGTCGTTTGGGGTTTTCTCGAATTTTGAAATGTGCTCTTGATAAGGTGATCTCTAAGCCTGATGACATTTCTAGTTGGGTCTCTTTGTTGGTGTTACCCCTTTTTACCCTTAAAACCTTTCGGCCACGGAGTAGTCGTGAGTCTAAGTCTTCGATAAAGCGTCGGCATCAGGAAGAGAATATTTCCCGTGCTATTTGCTCTTGGGGGACAGCGGGTGGGAGTTTACAGCTTGTGAGGGAGTATTTGGAAGAGGATTCTCCTATGTTGTCAGTGGTTGATGATGAGGTCCTTGATTTGGAAGAGCGTAATATTAAGCAGTGTCGTAGGAAGATTTGTGATGGCCATTACACCGCTGCAGCTCGTGTTCTTTCTTCATCAGGCGTTGCTCCTTATAATGACGCCACACTGGCGGACTTGCTGTCTAAGCACCCTTCTTCTATAGCTCCATCCTTGCCTGATATGACGGTTGATCACCTTCACCTCGTTACGACTTCTGCTGTTGTTTTGGGCCAGATTAAAAGTTTTCCTCGGGGCACTTCATGTGGTAGGGATGGTTTACGTGCACAACACCTTATGGATTGCTTGAGTGGTGCTGCTGTGGCAGTCTCGGATGAGTTGGTTGGCACTATTACCGGGGTCGTTAATCTCTTTCTAGCTGGAAGGTGCCCTATGGAATTAGGAGAGTATATTGCTAGTGCTCCCCTCACACCGCTTGTCAAGCCCGGCGGTGGTCTTTGTCCTATAGCTGTGGGTACTGTTTGGCGACGTCTTGTTTCGAAGGTTGGCGCTGCTATGGTTGGCCAGTCTTTGGGAAGTTACTTCGATGGTCTTCAATTTGGTGTTGGTGTTTCTTCAGGTGGTGAGGCAATTCTTCATGCTGTGAATCGGTTGATTGAGGATCGTGGCTCTGATGTTGGCCTCTCTATGTTATTAGTTGATTTTCAAAATGCCTTCAATCTAGTTGATCGTACGGTCATGTTACGTGAAGTTCGCCGCCTTTGTCCGAGCATTTCTTGGTGGGTTGAATTTTGCTACTCTAATCCAGCCAGATTGTATTATGGGAACCACACATTATAGTCTTCTCAGGGGGTGCAACAGGGTGATCCCCTTGGTCCGCTGCTTTTTGCTTTGGTCTTACAACCCTTGGTTTCTAAAATCATAGATAATTTTGAGGTTTGTCTTCAGGCGTGGTATTTGGATGATGGCACTATTATTGGGGACACTTTGGTGGTGGGGAAGGTTTTGCATTTGATTATGGAGGATGGGCCTCGTTTTGGGCTACATCTCAACGTTGAAAAAACAGAAATTTTCTGGCCTACGGAGGACCCTCGCAGCAGATAAGTAGGTGTCTTTCCTCCTAATATTGCTCGGCCTTTAAATGGTGTTAAGTTGCTTGGGGCCCCCGCAAGTTCCGATCCTAGTTTTAGTAGTGAAGTGGTGTTGCAAAGGGTGACCAAGTCCATTGCGCTTATGGATAAGGTTGCTAAGCTTGATGATCCTCAATGTGAGTTGTTGTTGCTTAGGGCATGTACGGGAGTTTCTAAACTCTACTTTACCTTGCGTACTTGTCCTCCTAGTATATTTGAGGAGGCTCAACGCGCTTTCGATGGAGCCCTTCGATCTTCCTTGGAGCGTATTATTACTGCTTCAGGGCCTGGGTTTGGCGATTGGCAGTGGCGGCTTGCCACCTTGCCATTTGCTTTTGGAGGGCTTGATGTTTATTCTGCGGGAGATGTTCGTCTTTATGCTTTTCTGGCTTCTCGATTACAGTCTGCTGGGTTGTAAACCAAGCTCCTACGTCATGCGAGTATTGTTGGTCTTGGTCGTGCTTTTGAAGATGCATTGGGTCTGTTTAATAAAACGGTTGGGTTTGATATTTTAGGTAATCCGAGTGAGGTCGCTGCCCCAATACTCATGAAGAAATTGGCAGATGTTTATTTCACAAAGGTTACCGCTTCTGCAGAATCCACTTTTTCGTTATCTCCCCGACAATCGGCCTTATGGAAATCACAGCAGGGTGATCACACCTCTGCTTGGCTAAGGGCAGTCCATATTTTGGGGTTGGGTCAGACGATGAACGCAAAGACTTACCGATATGTGTTGTGCTACCGGTTAGGTGTTCCATTGTTCTCTATCTCGACGGCATGCTCTGCCTGTTCAAGGGTTTTTACTGGGGATATTTTCGGGGATCACGCGGTGTCTTGTGCTGGTATGGTGGGTATTAAGCATCGACATAATATTGTCCGGGATTCCCTTGTTGATGTTTGTTATCGATCTGGGATTTCAGCGAGAAAGGAGGTTGACATTGGGTTATCTGGAGGGAACGACAGGGCCCTCAGACCTGCAGATGTGTTACTTTATTCCTGGGATTGTGGTCGCGATGTTTGTGTTGACTTGACTGGGTCTTCTCCTTTGACACAGTCTGGGCTTTCTGACTTTGTCCCTGGACGTGCTGTGATTGATGCGGCTCGTCGGAAGCGGGTCAAGTACGAATCTAGTTGTCAGGCGATTGGTTATGGTTTCATTCCTTTCTCATTTTCTTCCCTTGGGGAATTAGAGAATGAGGCTGTTTCTTTGCTAAAGCGGGTTCAGAAGAGTTCGATGGCGCAAGATATTGGTGCCGGTGCTGCTGCTCATATTTTTACTAGGATAGGTTTTGCTATTGCTAGAGGTGTAGGGGCCCAGATTGTCTCTAGGCTTCCCACTAATTTTTTGTAAGTTTTAAAACTTTTAAGTTTATTATTATTATTATTATTATTATTATTATTATTATTATTATTATTATTATAATTATAATAATAATAATAATAATAATAATAATAATAATAATAATAATAATAATAATAATAATAATAATAATAATAATAATAATAATAATAATAATAATAATAATAACAATGATAATAACAATGATAATAACAATGATAATAATAATAACAATGATAATAATAATAACAATGATAACAATGATAATAATAATAATAATAATAATAATAATAATAATAATAATAATAATAATAATAATAGTTGTTTATTTTCCAAAAATAGATTTAATTATATAATATAATTTAATTATAACATATAAAAAACAAAAGAAATATGGATATCTTATAATTAAATATAAGTTACTCCATTTCTAACAACACGTATTTATCTATTGTCTAATACAAATATTATAATCAATCAATTATTAGTGATGCAAAGCTTCAAGACTTTTGGAGGCGTTTGTTTTATGGTGTTTGGTTTAAGGGAATAGTCTTCCACAGTTGACATTATAACATATTAAAAACGAACACATCTTTAGTTTTGATAACTTTAAATAATTAAGGATTAAAATAAAAATTAATAGAAGATTGCCATAATATGCAGGTATAATCATTCTTTAAAACAAAAAGGTTCTCATATTGTCAAACATAGACCAAAATTAATAGAAGTCAAGAAAATTTTAAACATGTTGCACTTGATGTTTTTATAAACAACTGTTTAAACAACATAAAAGGAATACTATTTATATTTTAAACAAAACAAATCATTTCTAATTATATCTAAACATATAAAAGAGACCAATACCACTTTCGACAGTTTTTATGACGTGTAGGTAAATAATACAATTTTTGATAATAAAAAAAAAGATTTTTGAATGTGAGGTGACAATGTAATGAAATAAAGGTAAATAACGGTGGAATGTTAAATTTGATTAAGAAGTTTTTTTGGTGATTTGGTAAAATATGATTAAAAGTTCGGTGAGGAAAAATAAATAAAAAGGAATAAATGAGTTGTCAAGATATAATTGGTGTCATTTTTTACTTTTGGCGTCACTTTAGCGAATAACGCCTTCCTCACGTCAGTCCCCGCGTTACTAGCGTCAGACATTGCGAACTTAAAAAAAAAAAAAGAGGCGTTAGAGATTGTGGGTGATGCCACTTTAATAGTAGTCTAAAGGAGCTTGATATTTTTTGATATTACACTTGGGTTAAATAGATAATATGTCATATACGTTCAGTTTGTTCCAATGTACGCTATGTACCTCAAAAAAACCATTGTAAATAAAAAAAATTAAAATGTGTGTTAACGCAAACAAAATGTGACTGATTACATACGAAACCGGTAAAACTAATTATGTGTCATTTTCTTCAACGAGTAAATTACATGAACATTTTGTGTGGTTTGATAATTTGTGTGTGCAGTCCCTATGAATAATGTACGTTAAAAAGCCTGTTAAGTTAAATCACATGCCAAGCATGTGAAGATACATCGTCAGAGTTACATCTCATGCCGGCAAGCCGCGCACATCGTCGGAGTTGCAGCTCATTCCAGGGTAAATCATATGAAGCAATTTCTATTAGATATCCAAAAGTCAAAATCGTAATGATTTCGTACAAAAATAAATGTGACAAAGTAATATAAATACCTTACAAAACTTGAACAATCTACAATAGCCTGAAACTATACGTAGGTCAAATACGTTAAAGATTTAAGTACCAACGACGAACAATTAGTGAATAAATATTTTTGAATCTCGCTACAACTGTCGGTAACAGAAAAATTAACAGTTAAAACGTTAAGCTCCCCAGAAAAAAATCAATGTCACGTCGGCGAGAATAGTCAGAATGACGATGTTAATCTCCATCGACGGTACGACTGAAATCATCGTACGGAGACCTGAGCAGAATTCGTAATAAACTCTGAAATATGAACTGAATCGCAGAAACTAAACGAACAAGGTTATATTAACGTATCATTGGCGTATCATGGCCATGATACGTTACCTGGAGAACAAGTCAGATAGCAAGAGATATATGTAGAAGATATATTTTGTATTATTTGTTATTTTATAGTTTGTATCTTTTCCTAATTTATAGATTATGTAAATCTATGTGGTCCTCGTATATATATATATATATATATATATATATATATATGGTGATAATTAAGAGGGAAGCACTTTTTGGGGGAAAGGGGAAGCACTTTTTTTTTTTCGTTTTTTGAAAAAACTTTGTTCATGAACATTATAGATTAGATGAAAATATGAACATTTAAAAAAGTCACTTTGTGATGAATGTCATTATTTTGGCGGGAAAACGCTCGAAGAAAAAAATAAATACATTCAATGCATTGAATGTTTTGCTGCTGAGTTTATTTGCATCGTTTTGTTTTCATCATGTGTAAAGTGTTTTTTCGAATTTATCCCGATTAAGAGTTTAGGGTTTAGGGTTTTCGGGTTTACTCCGTAAACCCTCAACCCAAAACCCTAAACCCTAAACTCTAAATCGTTCGTGTTAAAATATTCAATCTAAACCCTAATTTCTAAACCCTAAACCCTAATTTCTAAACTCTAATAGCTAAACCCTAATTTTTAACCCCCTAATTTCTAAATCCTAATTTCTAAACCCTAATTTCTAACCCCTTAAAAAAAACTCAGAATCAAAACATTCAATGCATTGAATGTTTTCATTTTTTTTAGCGTTTTACCGCCAAAATAATAACATTTATCACAAAGCGTCTTTTTTAAATGTTCATATTTTCATGTTATCTTGATGTCTGAAAAAATTCGAAAAAAACAAAAAAAAAATTACTTCTCCCCAAAAAAGTGCTTCCCTCTTGATTAAATCTCTCTCTCTCTCTCTATATATATATATATATATATATATATATATATATATATATATATATATATATATATATATATATATATATATATATATATTGGTAGGATCAAGAGGGAAGTAACCAATATATATATATATATATATATATATATATATATATATATATATATATATATATATATATATATATATATATATTGGTAGGATCAAGAGGGAAGTAACCAATCGGGGGGAAGCGGGGGGGAAGCAAAATATTTTTTTTTCATTTTTTGAAAAAACTTTGTTCATGAACATTTTAGATTGGATGAAAATATGAACATTTAATAAAGACACTTTGTGATAAGTGTTTTTATTTTGGCGAGAAAACGCTTGAAGAACCAATATATAACAATTATCGTGTTTTTCGAGCGTATATTGAGGTTTTAGATACTAGGGTTTAGATATTAGGGTTTATAGGCTTTAGATATTAAGGTTTAGGGTTTAGATTTATGGTTTAGATTTAGAATTTAGATTGAGTTTTTAACACGAACGGCTTAGAGTTTAGGGTTTAAGGTTTGGTGTTTTGGGTTTATGGAATAAACCCAAAACACCAAACCCTAAACCCTGAACCCTAAACCCTAAACTCTAAATCGGCCTAAATTTTACTTCACAAAATATGAAGAAAAAAACGTTAACATTCTTCACGAACAATATTATCTTGAATGTTATTTTTGTCGATCGTTTTCCCACCTAAATAATAACATTCATCACGAAGTGTCTTTTCTAAATGTTCATATTTTCATGTGATCTTGATGCCTGAAAAAAAAATTCCAAAAAAACAAAAAAAAAAATTTTGCTTTCCCCCTCTTCCCCCCGGTTGATTACTTCCCATTGATCCTGCCACTATATATATATATGTATATAGTGGTAGGATCAAGAGGGAAGTAACCAATCGGGGGGAAGCAGGGGGAAGCGAACTGTTTTTTTTCGTTTTTTGAACAAACTTTGTTCACGATCATTATAAATTGGATGAAAATATGAATATTTAATAAAGACACTTTGTGATAAATGTTTTTATTTTGGCGGAAAAACGCTCGAAGAATTAATATATAACAATTATCGTGTTTTTCGAGCGTATTTTGAGGTTTTAGATATTATGGTTTAGATATTAGGGTTTAGGTTTTAGATTTAGGGTTTAGATTTTAGGATTTAGATTGAGTTTTTAACACGAACGGTTTAGAGTTTAGGGTTTAGGGTTTGGGGTTTAAGGTTTTGGGTTTAGGGACTAAACTCAAAACACTAAACTCTAAACTCTAAATCGGGCTAAATTTTGACAAAAATACTTCACAAAACATGAAGAAAAAAAATGTTAACATTCTTCACGATCAATATTATCTTGCATGTTATTTTTTTCGATCGTTTTTCCGCTTAAATAATAACATTCATCACGAAGTGTCTTTTTTAAATGTTAATATTTTCGTGTGATCTTGATGCCTGCAAAAAAAATCCAATAAAACAAATTTTTTTTTTTTACTTCCCACCGCTTTCCCCCGATTGGTTACTTTCCCATTGATCCTGCCATGTAAGGAAATAATTCACCACACCATCATGTAGGTTGATATATATATATATATATATATATATATATATATATATATATATATATATATATATATATATATATATATATATATATATATATATATATATATATATATCAACCTACATGATGGTGTGGTGAATTACTTCCTTACATGGTATCAGAGCAGGTTGCAGCCCGTAGCATGTAGCTAAATCGATTAAAGGGGTGATTGTTGGAGTATAATGGGTTGTAAAAGATGAAAGTCATCCCACATCGAAAGTAGGAAAGAAATAATGTCAATATATAAGCCTATGAGAACCTCTATTTATCACCATTTGGTTTCGAGTAGTAAGGGACTCATGAGCTTAGATGTTGGACATGTTGTTGGGTGTAAACGATCATACCTAAATTCTCTCACCATTGTTCTTCTTCTTTTTCTCTTAAACCTAAATCCGATCCTCGCGATCATCAAAATACGTCTATTTCCTTTCTCTTTTCTTATCTATGATCAGTGTTGGAAGTATTGATCCATTAAATTCACGATCCACCAAACTCTAGTTGTTTTTTCCAATAAACCCTATCTGCATTCTTTCTCTTCTCAATCATTCCTTTCTATATTCAAATGATTACAACAATAATAAATGCATTTTTTCTCAACTGGTCAAAACGGTGGTCGCCCTGCCCCTCGTTGTCAACTATGTAGAAATACTGGACAATATGCGTGTGTTTGCCCTAAATTTCCGTCATATGCTCGTCATGGCCATGATGCGCACTTGGCTCAGGCACTCTATTCCAGTCGTCACATCTCTAAAAATTCATCTTAATGGTGTGTTGAGTGGTGTGTTGACTCTGGTGCTACAACCTACATGACACCAATTTCTTCAATCTTGGACTCACATTCTCCTTATACATGTAATACCAAAGTAACTATCAGTGATGGTTCTAATCTATCAACTGTGATGACCCGGGAATTTCCGACTAAATTTAAACTTAATCTTTATATGATTTCGACATGATAAGCAAAGTCTGTAATGTTGAAATCTCAAAAACTTTGAAGTGTGTTCATGTATTTATTTACCCTTTGACTATTCCCGGCGATTCACGAACAATTGGTTATAAATAAATATATAGATATAAATAAAAAATACAAGCATACATAGATGTTATTTTTGAACTAATAAAATGCACTCCAATCAATTGGAATTAATAACGTGAAAATAAAATACAGAATAAATAAGCTGCTATTAAAATATATATATATATATATATATATATATATATATATATATATATATATATATATATATATATATATATATATATATATATATATATATATATATATATATATATATATATATATATATATATATATATATGAATTCTGAACATAAATAATATGGATTATAAATTATAAATATTAAATATTTAATATAATATATTATATTATAGTAATATAATATAGTAATTAGGATAAAATTTATAAATTATTGAATTACAAGTTTGAATATAACCGTTATGTTAATATTATTAACAATAATTTCATTTTGAATACTAATATGAATATTTGAATAATTAATATTATTATATATACATGAATATGTAAAACTTGATATGCACAAGTAAAATTAATATTATTGAAATTATTATTATTATTATCATTTCTATTATTATTAATATTATTAGTTTCACCTTTATTATTAAAATTAATACTGATGTTTATATAATTAATATTATTATATTATGTTTCCTTATATATTTAATATACATATATATATATATATATATATATATATATATATATATATATATATATATATATATATATTTATATATATTTATATAATTGATAAATATATAATTATATAAACACTGATATATATATATATACACATATATATATATATACAAATCTCAGTTATATACATAAATAAAGACAGATATAGAAAATTGAATATATGTAAATACAATTATATACAGATATATAAATAAGTCAGGTTTATTATTAAATTAATAAGTAATAATATAAATTTACGTACGTAAATATATATACAAGTTATGGAATTAGAGGAATAAATCAGAATGCATACAGTTTGTCTATTATTATTATTATTATTATTATTATTATTATTATTATTATTATTATTATTATTATTATTATTATTATTATTATTTATCTTCTTCTTCTATTATGCTCGTGAGTATGTCGACACCATTATCAGAATAAAACAAACAGAGTAGATAATTAAACATAATTCAAACACATCCACTTTCATATCCAGATACAGGCACCGAAAGTATCTTCAAATCAATGGGAGTTTACAGAAAATAAAATATACAGCTCGATATATATATCCCGTTCTTCCACTTTTTAGCAAATATACGATTTCGCATCAATTTTCAAAATCCATAAATGCTATTAGGTTAGGAATCCTTTACTTAATCTTTCTGCCAAATCCCAATTTCCAATTCCTAACATCAAGCACGAATTTGTCGAGTCAAAGATTTGTTTCAAAAAGTCAAACTGTTGTTCTTGAGCCAAATTCGAGTTTTCTGTTTCGTTTTTAGTTAAATTGATATTACCAATAGTTTTTATGAGTGGATTAAAACCTACTTCGTGTTATACACTTTGTCCAAATCCTTCTCAATTATAAAATCATTTTTTTTTTCTAAAAAAAGCCAACGACGAGCAGCAGTCTGCTGCTGTGTTTTTTATTTTTATTTTTTTATTATTTATTTTATGTTGTTTTCAATTAAATAAAAACAATTAATATTGATATTGTTTTGTTTCAAAGAATTTAAATCTTGCTTGTGTTGATCTTGCTGTTCTGTTCGATTATATGAAGAAGAAGAGGGATAACCAAACAATAGATATATTTATATACAGATAGTATTTTAAAACAGAGAAGCAAGCATAGAAGATTGGTTTAGGAGGTTGTTAGGGAAGTGATGATGTAGCGGAGGGGTACGTGATAGTACTATATTTTACTACGAAATACGTTACAAATTACACAAGTTTTAATTATTTATTTACAAAATGGATATACCTAAACCTTGCTACAACACTATAGGCAGTGTACCTAATCGTAGAGTAGTATAGTTTTTAGTAAGTCCGGTTCGTTCCACAGGGAGCGGGCTTATTGCACACTATATTTTTAAACAACTATATTTGTACAAAATATATATAATTATATAAAATAATATATAAAAGGGGGTTTACCGTTTAATGACCGGTTTGTCGATTTTAAGATTTTAGTCGCAGTTAAAACCTAATGTAAAATATAAAATAAATACAAGACTTAAATTAAAGCGTAAAGTAAATAACGATAATGAAATTGCGAATAATAAAAATGCGATAAAATAAAATTGCGATAATTAAAAAGTACGATAATTAAAAGTGCGATTAAATAACAATAAATAAAAGTGCGATAATTAGAAGTGCAATTAAATATAAAATAAAGGAAATTAAATATGAAATAAAAGAATTATGCTTATTTAAACTTCCGTAATCATGATGTTTGACGTGTTGATTTTAGTTTTATGCCCATGGGTTAATTGTCCTTTGTCCTGGATTATTTAATATGTCCGTTTGGTTTTCGTCCATAACAGTCCATCAGTCATAAATATAAAGTGCGAGTGTCCTCGTCAAATTATTATTATACCCGAAGTTAAATATTCCAACTAATTGGGGATTCGAATTGTAACAAGGTTTTAATACTTTGTTTAATGAATACACCAGGTTATCGACTGCGTGTAAACCAAGGTTTTACTACTTTGTTAACAATTACACCAATTACCCTTGAATGTAATTTCACCCCTGTTTTAATTATTCTAGTGGCTATTAATCCATTCCCGTGTCCGGTTAAATGAACGATTATTCGTACATATAAATACCCCGCCCATCGTGTCCGATTGAGTGTATATGGTAATTTATAGGGACGCCCAATTGTAGATCTTTATATTAACATTAACAAACTATCATTTAGTTAAACAAATATAAAGCTCATTAATAGCCCATAGTCTAATTTCCACAAGTGTCGTTCTTTTGTCCAAACCCCAATTATGGTACAAAGCCCAATTGCCCAATTTTAGTAATTAGCCTAACATCATGATTACTTCATTTTAAATAAGCATAATAATAACTTAGCTACGAGACATTAATTTAAAAAGGAGAACATAGCTTACATTGATTATTTATCGCGTAGTGTTACACGGACAGAGTTTCGACTTCAAAAACCCGTAAAATAACCTTTACATAACCCGAACTAATCTAATATAACACTAATCTATACTATATATATATATATATATTTATTTATTTATTATCTTATGGAGTATTATTATTATTATTATTATATATTACTCGGCAGAATTCGCGACCTTTTATAGGGATTCTGAAATTTCTGTGCTCCGCGAGTCGCGGCACTTTTGGCCTTCCAGCTCCGCAAGTCGCGGAGGTTCCAAAACCAGCCCACAAGTTTAAGATCCAAGGCTGCCGACGGTTTTTATTTAAATATATATAATATATAAATAATTTTTATAATTATTTATATATTATATTATATTTATATACATAGTAGACTCGTAATTTTTTTTTTTCGTTGCGTCGAGCGTTGAGAGTTGGTTCATGTACCGGTTCCGAATTTTCGAACGTCCTTGCGTACGCTGAGATATTTTGTACTTTGCGTTTCGTAACTTGTACTCTTGTCATTTTTAGACGTTCCTTATCAATAAATTGAACCTTTTTAATTGTATCTTGTACTTTTGAGCTTTTTGGACCTTTGCGTCTTCAATTCGTTGTTTTCGCCTTTTGTCTTCGCACTTATTTAATATAAATGAATATTACATGAAAATGGAACAATTTCAACTGAAATCTTTACATATCGGAGGGATATTGATACTAAATATATGTTCATTTGGAGCACTATCAAATATCCCCACACTTGAACGTTGCTTGTCCTCAAGCAATACAGTCTTGAAATAAAACACACTAGAATCACTTCTTTATTCTTCACACTTTGTACATCAGTGATTTTGATACGGCGGTATAAACAATGATAGTAGCATTTGTGGTTTACAGTCCCACATGACTATGAAAATTTAGATCCGTTAGGAAATTGGATCTTTATAAAAACATTTGATCTTTTGAAAATTCATGCTAGATTTTACCCTAGACAGGTTTTCCGGAATAACCCTTCACCGGTGTTTGCAAAATATTTTTGTGGGTTGGTGGGTTTCAGATTTGAAAATTTTAGCTCAAAACTTATGGTTTTGTGTCACCCACTTGCTAACCTTGTATTAGGAAAGCAACACGTCCAGTTTACTTGTCCCGTATATTACCTTTCGGTAAACTACCGTCCGGTTGTAAAGGAAAGCGATGAACAAGCAACTGTTAAGGCAATGTCCCGTGACATGCTTTTGATTATGGTCTTTAACGTGTCGGATGCAATACTATCCTTTGTAGGAGCAATAGTAAAGATCACCCTATAGTTTTTTGGTCTTGCACAAGGTCCTGTCTTCGACCATGCTATGCAACCACCGTTCTTACGGTTGACACCCGATTTGGTTCAGGTGACCTAATGAATTCCAGGTGAATTCCTAGGATTTTACGTTCAATGGTAATGAACGCATTGAAAATGGGTTTTCAGAAAACAAATCGGTTTTATTTTTGATCAAAATATTTTCTCGTTCAAGCTCGAGTTTAGATATCATTGAATTCCATGAGTTTGTAATTCTCAATCTTTAAGGTCAATCTCAAGGATTGAGTAATATCAGGCTTAAAAGCTGATTTTTGATCTTTAAGGAGATTATCCTTTCTGAGGATCTGATTCATTAGTCTTATCAAGCTAATTTGCACGGTGCCCCCCCATTGTACGAGATAAATCCTTCTCATGGTTAGGATAAATCTGACCACTTGGCGACCCTGTTTGATGCTGAGGTCCGTGGATTTCCTGCTGATTTTAGAGATGACTTTTCTAGATTTTTCGTCAACCTACAGCTGGTCTGGACGACAACTTCTTGACCTAAATCAAGAAGCGCGTGTCTTTTTCGGAAGACTTTACTTCCTTTAAATGATGGAATTGATTCATCGTGTAGATCCATCTTTTCTTTTCTTTCATCGGGTAAAATAGTTAATTTTGTCCAAAACAAAAGCACCTGCAATAAACTTTACAGAAACATGTGATAGATAGTTTTTAATTGAATAACTTGGCACATTCTCCCCACACTTAGTTTCTTTCTTTGCCTTTTTATTCTCCTTTATTCCATTTTAAATGAATTCAATCGTTTTAGGGTGTTTCTCAATTTATGTCCTTTCCGAGGTAACGATAATTTCGGTATTAACACCTAGTTTTCACCGTTCATAAATATGTATAAACATAATTTTGACTTCATTTAATTGAAAATTTTTCAAATTTTCACAAAATTTGGCAAATAAACCAAGTGCAAACCCGAGAGAATTTATAACCCTTCCCCACACTTGAGATCATGCAATGCCCTCAATTGCATGAAATCAGACTATAATTATAAATTCATGAGGGTTATTAGTGTAGAAAAGTGATTAAGAAACCTAGTTTGTACTTACAAAGCTCTTCGAATGATAGATGGCGCGCCTCATCGTTCATTCCTTAATGTTGTTTTATCACACATATTTTTCTTCAAAAACGGTTGCTCTTCTGAACTGTTTGCTAATTTTGAAAATGCGTCTTTTACCCTAACTTATCATGTATTTTTGTTAACGAGTTATGCACTAACCCGAACCCCTAATTTAAAGTTAAGTGGGGTTAGACTTCCCCACACTTAGCTGACGACATGTGAAGTCGGTAGAATAAGTTCCACGAATTAGAGTAGTGAGCCAGTTATTTACATTTCGAGTGGTGTATAATATATCAATGGGTTTAAAGTTTAGACTCACCAGATTGTCACTACTTAATTCTTTTTTAAGTGTAGCTTTTAGTAAATGGATATGTCTCTTTTCTGGTTCTTGGTCAAATGGATCGATATACACCGACATACATATTATAGGGTGGACAATTTCTAACGTTTCCTTCCTTTTATTCTCGACGTCAAAGTTTTCACCTCTATTACCCAATTGGGTGAAATTCGAGGTGTCATTATCTATTACAGCTCGTAGTTCATTTCCGGTGGATGACTCGTCTATTGAGAATATTGGGTTGGAAGGTTGTGGAATGGTGAAGTTCGGTTTGGCCTTGGGGGTAAAATTTTCAACGTTATCGTATTCCCAAGAGTACCAATTTGTTACCCTTACTTCTTCTTTATCCATTGATGGATCGATGATTTCGTCGGTAGAGGCTAATGTGTCGATATGTTGTGAAATTGGTAAGACTGAATAAAAAGTATCATCGGGATAGTTGGTGATTTCGGAGCTCTCGAATTCATCAAAATTCGATGATATGAGATTTTCTTGTACAATATTCCTCAGATCAACAGGTGTGTAGTCTGATAGAGTTTCAGCTTGCCGGTTTACAAACTCTCTCATTTGTTCATTTTGAGCATTGAGTTCTTCGAGTTTGATTTTCATATAATCTAAAGAATTTTCAGGCACATAATTTTCCTCGTCTTCTGGTTGTTGAGTTTGGATATATTCTTGGGAATAATCCCAATTTGAATTGTATTCTTCGTAATCGTTCCATTCAGGTTCCGTGGGTGCGTAATTTTCCATAGGAACGTAATAGTAATATTCCCATGTTGAGTGATAATCTCCACAAATTTCACAACCAGTTATTGTTTTGTCGTTCGTGATCCAAGATTGACCGAATGAATTTTTATCAACACTCGTTTGAGAGTATTGATTTAATTGATTTCGGATATCAAAAAGAGTTTCCATAGCCTTGTTTTCAAAATTTTCCATTTTATTGCGATGGCCAGATTTTAGCTACAATGTGGTGCATTTACTAATTATCCTATTAGTTATAAAAATAGAAAAACTTATATAAGTTGTCCAATTAATAGACTTTTCTGCTTTTGCCCACGTTTCGAATAGCCAAAAGATGCAGCAGGGAGCCAGAACCCTTTAAATCGGAAGCTCACAACTCAGCCACTAACAAATCCAACTATTACTACGAAGCAGAAAATTGTCAACGTCCATTAATTTAACCACTTAAATAATTTTTCTTTCTATTTGAGATATTAGATAAGAAATAGAGGAAATTTCTAAGTCCTAAAAACTAAAATGTCGAGAAATAAGAAAGAAAAAGATTGCGCGTCGAAAAGTGTTGAAAAATAAAAATAAGAAAGAAAAACGTCGGAACTTAAAAGTCTAAAAATTATATCTAAAAAGTTGCGCCTAAAGGTCTACAGGTAAAACTAAAGCGAAAAACGGCGTCGCAAAATTCTAAAGCACCTAAATCTTAGTCTAAGGAATAAGCACATAAGGGATTTTACGGCAATGCCTAAAAATTCTAGAAATAAAAATGAAACTACGGCAAAAACTATGTCTTAAAACTAGCTACGAACGAAAAATATACAAATATTACGCTAAAACAAATGAAAAGATACAAAATATAAAAATAAACTTGAAGTTATAAAAATTATTTATTTTTATAAAAATATTATTTTTATATTATTTATTTTATAAAAGTATTAATTTATATATATATATTTAATAATACTAATTAATATTTAAAATACAAATTAAATTAAAAACTTAAAACTAATTATAATAATAATAAGTAAATAGGGTTAATAATAATAATAAATAATAAATTACCCGTAATAAATGCTGATTAGGGTTTCTGTCGGTGTCAGGGTGGCTCCGCGAGTCGCGGTATTCGAGGCTTCAAACTCCGCGAGTCGCGGGGTTCCAATTTTCAACTCAGGTACAGTTTAAAATTTGACGCGTTTTTTTTTTTTTTTTTTTTTTTTTTTTTAGGATTTTATATTGTTTTTCTAAAAATAATATATATTTATACAAAAATGAATTAAAAATATAGAGTTTTGCCGAGTCCCCGGCAGCGGCGCCAAAAACTTGATGATGTAGCGGAGGGGTACGTGATAGTACTATATTTTACTACGAAATACGTTACAAATTACACAAGTTTTAATTATTTATTTACAAAATGGATATACCTAAACCTTGCTACAACACTATAGGCAGTGTACCTAATCGTAGAGTAGTATAGTTTTTAGTAAGTCCGGTTCGTTCCACAGGGAGCGGGCTTATTGCACACTATATTTTTAAACAACTATATTTGTACAAAATATATATAATTATATAAAATAATATATAAAAGGGGGTTTACCGTTTAATGACCGGTTTGTCGATTTTAAGATTTTAGTCGCAGTTAAAACCTAATGTAAAATATAAAATAAATACAAGACTTAAATTAAAGCGTAAAGTAAATAACGATAATGAAATTGCGAATAATAAAAATGCGATAAAATAAAATTGCGATAATTAAAAAGTACGATAATTAAAAGTGCGATTAAATAACAATAAATAAAAGTGCGATAATTAGAAGTGCAATTAAATATAAAATAAAGGAAATTAAATATGAAATAAAAGAATTATGCTTATTTAAACTTCCGTAATCATGATGTTTGACGTGTTGATTTTAGTTTTATGCCCATGGGTTAATTGTCCTTTGTCCTGGATTATTTAATATGTCCGTTTGGTTTTCGTCCATAACAGTCCATCAGTCATAAATATAAAGTGCGAGTGTCCTCGTCAAATTATTATTATACCCGAAGTTAAATATTCCAACTAATTGGGGATTCGAATTGTAACAAGGTTTTAATACTTTGTTTAATGAATACACCAGGTTATCGACTGCGTGTAAACCAAGGTTTTACTACTTTGTTAACAATTACACCAATTACCCTTGAATGTAATTTCACCCCTGTTTTAATTATTCTAGTGGCTATTAATCCATTCCCGTGTCCAGTTAAATGAACGATTATTCGTACATATAAATACCCCGCCCATCGTGTCCGATTGAGTGTATATGGTAATTTATAGGGACGCCCAATTGTAGATCTTTATATTAACATTAACAAACTATCATTTAGTTAAACAAATATAAAGCCCATTAATAGCCCATAGTCTAATTTCCACAAGTGTCGTTCTTTTGTCCAAACCCCAATTATGGTACAAAGCCCAATTGCCCAATTTTAGTAATTAGCCCAACATCATGATTACTTCATTTTAAATAAGCATAATAATAACTTAGCTACGAGACATTAATTTAAAAAGGAGAACATAGCTTACATTGATTATTTATCGCGTAGTGTTACACGGACAGAGTTTCGACTTCAAAAACCCGTAAAATAACCTTTACATAACCCGAACTAATCTAATATAACACTAATCTATACTATATATATATATATATTTATTTATTTATTATCTTATGGAGTATTATTATTATTATTATTATATATTACTCGGCAGAATTCGCGACCTTTTATAGGGATTCTGAAATTTCTGTGCTCCGCGAGTCGCGGCACTTTTGGCCTTCCAGCTTCGCAAGTCGCGGAGGTTCCAAAACCAGCCCACAAGTTTAAGATCCAAGGCTGCCGACGGTTTTTATTTAAATATATATAATATATAAATAATTTTTATAATTATTTATATATTATATTATATTTATATACATAGTAGACTCGTAATTTTTTTTTTTCGTTGCGTCGAGCGTTGAGAGTTGGTTCATGTACCGGTTCCGAATTTTCGAACGTCCTTGCGTACGCTGAGATATTTTGTACTTTGCGTTTCGTAACTTGTACTCTTGTCATTTTTAGACGTTCCTTATCAATAAATTGAACCTTTTTAATTGTATCTTGTACTTTTGAGCTTTTTGGACCTTTGCGTCTTCAATTCGTTGTTTTCGCCTTTTGTCTTCGCACTTATTTAATATAAATGAATATTACATGAAAATGGAACAATTTCAACTGAAATCTTTACATATCGGAGGGATATTGATACTAAATATATGTTCATTTGGAGCACTATCAGGAAGCGAGAGGTCTCAGGTTCGAACCCTGCTCGCGACATTTTTTTAAAGGGGCTTTCTAAAGGTAGTTTTCCATATCAATTATTGTTAATATTATTATTATTGTTATTATGATTATTATTAATTGTTAAGAATACTACTATGATGATTATTATTATTATTATTATTATTATTATTATTATTATTATTATTATTATTATTATTATTATTATTATTATTATTATTATTATTATTGTTGTTGTTGTTGTTGTTGCTATGAAGTATTAGTATTATTATGCTTGTTATCATTATTATTATTAATAACAAAATTAGTTTCTTTATAATTAAAAGTTATTATTTTTATTTTTGTTATTAGTATTATTATTATATTATGATTTTGATTACGATATTGAAAATGATTAACCTTAAGGAGTATTAAGATGTTTATGCTTACAGTTAAAATAATTAAGATATAATTAAGAATATATAAAGGTGGTATAATTAGATTACCAATGTAATTATAAAATCTAATGATTAAAAATTATAATGTAATTCACGATTAGAACGAAAAAAAAATTATTATTATTATCATTTTTTTTTAGAATTTTCATTAGAATTATTATCAATAAAGTTATTATCAAATGTATTTTTATCATTATCATTTTAATTATTACAAGTATCAATATTATTATTAAAATGACTATTAAAATTTTATAAGATCATATCTAATACATATAACCTAATTCTATCATTATATTATTAGTTATTTAAGGTATATAAAAATAAATATATTTAAGTTATCAATGGAACACAAAAATTTATTAAAATAACAAATTCATCACTAATAATAAGATATTTGTTCGATTACAATTATGTATATTAATAAATATATAAATGATATAGGTTCATGAATCCGAGGACAACCCTGCATTGTTCAATGTCGTCATATGTATTTTTACTACAAAATACAGTATTGTGAGTTCATTTGCTCCCTTTTTACTCGTTACATTTTTGGGCTGAGAATATATGCAAATGCTTTATTAACTGTTTTACAATATTTATATGCGTGAGTTTCATTTGCCTTTTTACCCTTAATATTTTTGGGCTGAGAATACATGCGCTGCTTTTATAACTGTTTTACGAAATAGACACGAGTCAATCAAAACTACATTATATGGTTGAATTATCGAAATCGAATATGCCCCTTTTTATTAAGTCTGGTAATCTAAGAATTAGGGAACAGACACCCTAATTGACGCAAACTCTAAAGATAGATCTATCGGGCCCAACAAGTCCCATCCAAAGTACCGGATGCTTTAGTACTTCGAAATTTATATCATGTCCGAAGGAGAATCCCGGAATGATGGGGATATTCTTATATGCATATTGTGAATGTCGGTTACCAGGTGTTCAATCCATATGAATGATATTTTTGTCTCTATGCATGGGACGTATGTTTATGAGAAATGGAAATATGAAATCTTGTGGTCTATTAAAATTATGAAATAATTATTTATGTTAAACTAATGAACTCATCAACCTTTTAGTTGACACTTTAAAGCACGTTTATTCTCAGGTATGAAAGAAATCTTCCGCTGTGCATTAGCTCATATTAGAGACATTACTTGGAGTCATTTATGGCATAATTCAAAAGACGTTGCATTCGAGTCGTTGAGTTTATCAAGATTATTATTAAGTCAATTATAGTTAGATGTATTATGAAATGGTATGCATACCATTAATTTTAGATGAAATGAAAGATTGTCTTTTCAAAAACGAATGCAATGTTTATAAATGTATCATATAGAGGTCAAGTACCTCGCGATGTAATCAACTGTTGGGAATCGTTTATAATCAATATGGACTTCGTCCGGATGGATTAGGACGGGTCTTCACAGTTGGTATCAGAGCGGTGGTCATAGCGAACCAGGTCTTGCATTAGTGTGTCTAACTAGTAGTCGTTAGGATGCATTAGTGAGTCTGGACTTCGACCTGGTCTGCATGTCAAAAAGTTTTGCTTATCATTTTGTGTTGAAAATTATCTGCTTATCATTCTTAGTCTAGACACGTCTTGCTGCATTGATTGCATGAATAGTGTATAGACAAGATTCATATCTTAGCGTATCTGTTACTGTAAACCTTACCTGGCGTATCCCGTAAATTCCTCCGTAATCTACGAAACCTTTTGTTCTATATATATGGATATTCTATGTAATTAAGAATACCATCCGTTAGCCAGAAAATCATTTCATATCTAAAAATTCTTTATTCAATCGTACGAAATGGAATTCCTCATTAGTTCAAGTCACTCGGAGTCCGAAATGGAATCCCACTCAAGCTCCGAAAGCAGTGTGATCGGAATGGATCAACCAATCAGTCATCATCTATTCTGGATGAATTGAGGATGGGTTCGTAGCCTCCTCAATCATTGGAGACAAGAAGAAGGTGATCCTTTCCATCCGCCACATTGCCCTATTGGCGAAGAACCTGAAGCACTTACCGGTGAACCTGTTCGAAACACCATCTTTTCTCTCATTTCCAGAGTATCTCGCCACGATTATATACTATACCAAATTCTAGATTATATTTATCCGTTAGTCCAAACCGAAAATCACCCCGGTGTAATAGAAGAAGTCAACGAGCTTCGCGCTCGGGTAGTGGCTTTAGACAATATGGTGCGAAGGTTACAAACACCAGCAGCAGCACCAGCAGCATAACCAGTACCACCTCCAATGTCAATAGTACCATCACCACCACCAATATCAACATCCGCATCCCACACCTCAACATCTTAATCTATACCTCGAACATCAACGTCATACACACCATGGATGCCAAGGAGTACCAACAACAACAACAACATCATCACATGTCTCAACCTCGCAATCTATACCTCGAGCATAATAATCGTTCTACGAATCGTTTTACGAATCGTTCTACATAAACTATCTTCATCCTTCATGGTGATTATGAAATCTCTAATATTTTAGAGATTATGTACTCTAGTTCTAGCCGTAAATCTGATGAGTTTAATATCACATTGACTCATTAAATCCATAATTACGTCTGAAGAAAATATATATGTATATATGTTTTCATAAAGATTGTAATTAAAATTTTTACTGTACAAACTGTTAATGGTAAAAATATTTTAACGGGTAGGTAATACCCGAGGAATATTTAGATTTCGCATTAATAAGTTACACTGTACATTCTTTGAATATGATTCAAAAGTCATTTACTATCCTACTTGCAACCACAGCTATACGAATCCGTTCATCACAGAATAACCATTTTCATTCAATTTCATATTTGGATTTTGACCTATCAGAATCCGACAAGTGGCATAATGAAGAAAACATTGGACAAAAATAAAATTTGTTAGAAAAAAACAAATTAACTATGAGAAATTTTGTTAAGAATCCACGCTAACAAAATCCTAGCTAACTGTTCCTAGCTAACTGATTACATTTTAATTAGCGCAATTTATTTGATCGCAATTTACATTCTCGCAATTTTATTTATCGTCATTAAATTTCTGTTATTTACTTTACGCACTTTATTTATCGTTGTTTAGTTTCTGTTATTTATTTTACGTACTTTAAATATCGGGACACGTATACAAGGTTTTGACATATCATATCGACGCATCTATATATATTATTTGGAATCACCATAGACACTCTATATGCAGTAATGATCGAGTTCTCTATACTGGATTGAGGTTGATTTTACAATAATATATATGGTTTGAGTTGTGATCGAGTCTGAGACGTATACGGGTCACGACACGTATTAATTAATTCGAATATTGTATATTAAACTATATATGAATTATTGGACTATCAACTATGGACTAATAACATTGGACAATTAAAATGAATTAAAATATTGATTATAACATATAAAACTAAACAATTCTTCAAGTTGCCACTTGATTTCGTCTTAAACATCATTTGTATCTTCACGATTACATTATGCGTTCAAACCTTTCATGATTCTTGAAAACACCTCAATCGAGAGGATAACCAACCGCACTTCATTTACGGGAGAAAAGATTGATGCATATAGTTATGCACCTGAAAACTCTCGGAACCTGTGATAATGCTAAAAACGAACATATATTACATAGCATTATCCCTCAAGAAAGACAAGCTTTTAGTTGCAATTGTCCTATTTACAAGTGATATTCGTTTAAATAATAAAAGGTGAAGACAAAAGACAGATTCGACAAATTGAAGACGCAAACGACCAAAAGCTCAAAAGTACAAAGTACAATCAAAGAGGTTCCAATTATTGATAAGAAACGTCTCAAAATTACAAGAGTACAAGACGCAAAACGCAAAGTACAAGATATTAAATTGTACGCAAGGACGTTCAAAAATCCGGAACCGGGACCAAAGTCAACTCTCAATGCTCGACGCAACGGACCGAAAGTTACAAATTAATTATGTATATAAATATAATATAATATATAATTAATTATATAAATTATATATTTATATTATATTTATATAATAAAATTCGTCGGCAAGCTAGGAGCCAAACTTGTGTGAGCTGGATTCCACAGCTCCGCACTCGCAGAACTCTGAAGAGTAAAATCCACCGCACTCACGGAGCCCACAATTTCAGAAATCCACCTATAAAAGGCTGAGCATTCGGCCGAATTTTTTACACCTTTTTCATTTTCATCATACGTAAAATATATATATATATATATATATATATATATATATTATAATTTTAATTTTAATTTTAATTTTAATTTTAAATCCTAATAATAAGGGTATGTTAGCGAATGTTGTAAGGGTGTAAGTCGAAATTCTGTCCGTGTAACGCTACGCTATTTTTAATCATTGTAAGTTATGTTCAACCTTTTTAATTTAATGTCTCGTAGCTAAGTTATTATTATGCATATTTAAAACGAAGTAATCATGATGTTGGGCTAAATATTAAAATTGGGTAATTGGGCTTTGTACCATAATTGGGGTTTGGACAAAAGAACGACACTTGTGGAAATTAGACTATGGGCTATTAATGGGCTTTATATTTGTTTAACTAAATGATAGTTTGTTAATTTTAATATAAATATTTACAATTGGACGTACCTATAAATAACCATATACACTCGATCGGACACGATGGGCGGGATATTTATATGTACGAATAATCGTTCATTTAACCGGACACGGGAATGGATTAATAGTCTATGGAATTATTAAAATAGGGGTAAAATTATGTACAAGGACACTTGGCATAATTGATAACAAAGTATTAAAACCTTGGGTTACACGCAGTCGATATCCTGGTGTAATTATTAAACAAAGTATTAAAACCTTGTTACAGTTTAAGTCCCCAATTAGTTAGAATATTTGACTTCGGGTATAAGGATAATTTGACGAGGATACTCGCACTTTATATTTATGACTGATGGACTGTTATGGACAAAAACCAGACGGACATATTGAATAATCCAGGACAAAGGACAATTAACCCATGGGCATAAAACTAAAATCAACACGTCAAATATCATGATTACGGAAGTTTAAATAAGCATAATTCCTTTATTTCATATTTAATTTCTTTTATTTTATATTTAATTGCACTTTTAATTATCGCGCTTTTATTTATTGTCATTGTATTTAATTGCACTTTTAATTATCGTACTTTTTAATTATCGTAATTTTATTTTATCGCACTTTTATTTATCGCAATTTCATTATCGTTATTTACTTTATGCTTTAAATTAAGTCTTTTATTTATTTAATATTTTACATTAGGTTTTAACTGCGACTAAGTTTTAAAATCGATAAACCGGTCATTAAACGGTAAAAACCCCCCTTTATAATAATAATATTACTTATATATATATTTGTATTTTTATAAATTAAAACTAATATAGCGTTAAGCTTTGTTTAAAAGATTTCCCTGTGGAACGAACCGGACTTACTAAAAACTACACTACTGTACGATTAGGTACACTGCCTATAAGTGTTGTAGCAAGGTTTAAGTATATCCATTCTATAAATAAATAAATATCTTGTGTAAAATTGTATCGTATTTAATAGTTTTTCCTAGTAAAATTTACGCTATTTCATATACACCTCGCATAACATCAAGTATTTTTGGCGCCACTGCCGGGGAACATATATGCTTAAACGCCGGAAGCGAGACGCTATTATAAAAAAAATTTAGTTTTTACGTTATTTTTGTAAAAATATATTTACATAAGTTTTAAATATCAAAAATATAAAAACATAAAAAAAATATATCTTTAAGTCTTTTAAAAAAATAAGGAATTTTTAGTTATAAAATACTCATAAGTGATTTTTATTTAAAATATAAGTTATAGTTATATTATAAAACATTTTTTTAACAGGAAAAAAAACAAAAAAATAAATAAAAAAAACTGAACCTTAATAAAAAATCGCACCTTTCTGAGCTGAAATTGAAGCCTCCGCGACTCGCGGAGCTTTTGAACAAGACCTAACCGCACTCGCGGAGGTCAATCTGACAGGTCAAACCTCAGACGCATTTAATGCAAAATTAGGGTTAATATAATTAATTAAATTTAGGGTTTAGTTATTTAAATTAATTACTTTTAGTTTTTAATTATTTTGTATTTTAAGTTTAATTAGTTTAATTAATATATAAAATTAATAGTTTTATAAAATAAATAATATAAAAATAATATTTTTATAAAAATTGTAATTTTTATAACTTTTAGTTTATTTTTATATTTTGTTCCTTTTTATTTGTTTTAGCGTAATTTTTATATTTTTCGCTCATATTTAGTTTTAAGTCATAGTTTTTGCCATAGTTATTTTTTTTACTTCTAGATTTTTAGGCTTTGCCGTAAAATCCCTTAAGTACTTTTTCTTTAGACTAAGATTTAGGTGCTCTAGAATTTTGCGACGCCGTTTTTATGTTTTAGTACCTTTTTAAGATATTGCCATTTGGGATATAGTTTTACTTGTAAGCTTTAATATTTTTAGACGCAACTTTTAATTCTTAGTTTTTAGTTCCTTTTTAAGTTTCAACGCGCTACTTTCTTATTTTTATTTTTCGACGCCTTTTACCTATGTATCAATTATCACTCCAATTAGTAATCTCAATTTGCAATTTTAATTTTAAGTTAGTGATAATAATAAGGTTGGGATAGTCGAGTGTTTTAAAGTTTTATAAGTCACTCTTTTTCGTTCTTATTTCTCCAATTTTAATACCGACGCGCTCTTTTTCTTTCTTATTTCTCGCCACTCTAGTTTTTAGGACATAGATTTTTATTCTATTTCTTCTCTAAATTTCTTTAAATTACGAAAATTTATTTTAAGTGATTAAATTGATAGACATCAAAATTTTCTGATTCGTAGTAATAGTTGGATTTGTACGTGGACCGGGTTATTGGAGGCAAACAGTACTCAATTATATTGAGACCAAATGAATCATGCCCCTCTGCTGCATCTTTTGGCTATTCGAAACGTGAGCAAAATCAGAAAAGTCTATTAATTGAATAACTTATATAATTTTTCTTTCTTTTTAAAAACTAATAGGATATTCAGTGAATGCACCGAGCAAAACGTTCACCACCTTTTGTACGTTCACCACCTGTAACTCGATCAAGACATCTAGCTAATATTACCGCCGTTGATTTTTCTTTAGAATCATCATCCAGTCGACCAAGTACTCCAATTCGAATTTCTGAAAATCCATTTTTTGAACCCGACCTCACAATTGAGAATCCGGAGAATATTCAGGGACGATTCATAGATCCTGAACCATTAATTTTTTCTCCGAAACCACCAATCATTCAAACAGAGATTGTTGAGGAACGAACCATTAAATCAGAATCCTCTAGTGATTCAGATTCAACAAATTCAATCATGGAGAATCTGGAACCTTTAAGTATGGAAGACCGAATGAGAGCTAAACACACTGGCCAAGGTCACGCAATTACTCATCCAGACATTAATGCGCCAGATTATGAAATCAAAGGACAAATTCTACATATGGTGACTAATCAATGCCAATTTAGTGGTGCACCAAAGGAAGATCTAAATGAACATCTTCGTACCTTTAATAGGATCTGCACTCTATTTAAAATAAGAGAAGTGGAGGATGAACAGATATATCTCATGTTATTTTCCTGGACTTTAAAGGGAGAAGCCAAAGATTGGTTGGAATCGTTACCTGAAGGGGCGATTGATACATGGGACGTTTTAGTTGAAAAATTTCTTAAACAATTCTTTCCGGCATCTAAAGCCGTAAGACTTCAAGGAGAAATTGTTACGTTCACACAAAAGTCAAACGAAACTCTATATGAGGCATGGACAAGATTTGGAAAGTTATTGAGAGGATGTCCGCAACATGGTTTAGACACTTGTCAAATAGTACAAATATTCTACCAAGGATGCGACATCACTACAAGGAAAGACATCGATATAGCAGCTGGTGGTTCTATAATGAAGAAAACAGAAACTGATGCTTATAAAATTATTGATAACACTGCTTCCCACTCACATGAGTGGCACCAAGAAAAAGATATCATTAGATCATCTAAAGCAGCTAGAGCCGATTCTAGCCATGAATTAGATTCCATTTCTGCAAAGATAGATGTTGTCGAGAGACGAATGGAAAAGATGACTAAGGATATCCACTCAATACGAATTAGTTGTGAGCAGTGTGGAGGACCACATTTGACAAAAGATTGTCTCAGTATTGAACTAACAATGGAACAAAGAGAGAATGTTTCATATCTAAACCAAAGGCCTGGAAATAATTATCAGAATAATTATCAACCGCCAAGACCGATTTACAATCAAAACCAGAATTATAACCGAAATATTTCATACAACAACCAACAAGGTCCTAGCAATCAACAAGTATCCAATAATACTTACAATCAGAAAAGACCTAATTTTCAAAATAAACCACCACAAACCGATGATAAAAAGCCAAATTTAGAAGATATGATGACGAAGCTAGTTGATTCTCAAACACAGTTTTTCACATCTCAGAAACAAACCAATGAACAAAATGCTCAAGCATTTAGAAATCAACAAGCTTCTATTCAAAATTTGGAACAAGAAGTAAGTAACCTAGCAAGGTTAATAGGTGAAAGAAAAACCGGGAAGTCTACCTAGTGATACAAATGCTAACCCCCGGAATGAAACAGCTAAAGCTATTACCACGAGAAGTGGTATTACACTTAAACCACCTGAAATACCTGTAATTTCTGATGAACCTATTCCTATTCCACAAGAACCACAACCTGAACAAGATAAGGAAACAGAACCGGTAGTTGAAAAGGTTAATGAAGATAACACAGTTAAAGCTAAACCTTATGTTAAACCATACCAACCACCACTTCCTTACCAGAGTAAAATAAAAAAAGAGAGACTTGAAGCCGAGCAATCCAAATTCTTGGATATGTTTAAACAGATAAATGTAAATCTTCCTTTCATTGATGTGATTTCAGGAATGCCTAGATATGTTAAATTCTTGAAAGATCTAATCTCGAATAGAAAGAAAATGGAAGAACTCTCGGCTGTTACTATGAATGCTAATTTTTCAGCAGTGCTGTTGAATAAGATACCAGAAAAACTATCTGATCCAGGAAGTTTCACAATTCCATATTTTCTGGGGAGTCTTAGTTCAATAGAAGCATTGGCAGACTTAGGTGCTAGTATAAATTTAATGTCGTATTCATTATACACTAAACTAGACCTTGGAGAATTGAAACCAACACGAATAAGTATACAACTAGCCGATAGATCAGTAAAATATCCTAGAGGGATAATGAAAAACATGCTAGTTAAAGTTGGTACTTTAGTATTTCCAGTAGATTTTGTTGTTCTGGACATGGAAGAAGATTCTCAAGTTCCTCTCATATTAGGAAGACCATTCTTAAACACGGCTAAAGCAATGATAGACGTGTTTGGTAAGAAACTGACCCTAAGTATAGAGGATGAGAGTGTTACCTTTTCAGTTGATAGAGCAATGCAACAACCGCAATCTGCAGATGATACATGCTATTATATTCAAACTATAGATTCACATGCAGAATTGTTAGAAGAATTTCCAGAATTACAAGGAACAGGAGAATGTTCTTTAGGAGAAGGTACTGAACCAATTGATGAAACTGAAATGTTAGCTACACTTATGGCTAATGGATATGAACCAACAACAGAAGAAATTCAAATGCTAAAAGAGGAAGACCGATATCGATATAAATCATCGATAGAAGAACCACCGACATTAGAGTTAAAGCCACTTCCAAACCATTTGGAATATGCTTATTTACATGGTGAATCTGAATTACCTGTAATAATATCGTCTTCTCTTACTGAAAATGAAAAATCACAACTCATTTCTGTATTGAAAGCTCATAAACCAGCTATTGCATGGAAGATTCATGATATTAAAGGAATAAGTCCTTCGTATTGCACACATAAAATCCTTATGGAAGAAGGTCATAAAACATATGTGCAACGCCAATGAAGACTAAATCCTAATATGCAAGATGTTATTAAGAAAGAAATAATTAAACTGCTAGATGCAGGTTTAATTTATCCAATTTTTGATAGTCCATGGGTAAGCCCAGTTCAATGCGTGCCTAAGAAGGGTGGCATGACTGTTATTACAAATGAAAAAAATGAGCTTATTTCCACTAGGACTGTAACAGGATGGCGTGTATGTATTGATTATAGAAAATTAAATGACGCCACCAGAAAAGATCACTTTCCCTTACCTTTCATTGATCAAATGTTGGAAATATTAGCCGAAAATAGTTACTATTGTTTTCTTGATGGGTTTTCCGGATATTTTCAAATTCCAATAGCACCCGAGGACCAAGAGAAAACCACATTCACGTGCCCTTATGGTACTTTTTCTTACAAACGCATGCCATTTGGACTTTGCAACGCCCTTGCAACCTTTCAAAGGTGCATGATGGCGATTTTTCACGACATTATAGAAGAATGCATGGAAGTTTTCATGGATGACTTTTCAGTCTTTGGTGATACTTTTGAATCATGTTTAGTTAATCTTGAATTAATGCTTATTATGTGAACAATCAAATCTAGTACTTAATTGGGAGAAATGCCATTTCATGGTTAAAGAAGGCATCGTTCTTGGACATAAAATCTCAAAGGAAGGAATTGAAGTGGATAGAGCTAAAGTAGATGTAATTGCTAAACTTTCACATCCCACCAATGTTAGAGGAGTTAGGAGTTTTCTAGGGCATGCCGGTTTTTACCGACGTTTCATAAAAGATTTTTCTAAAATTGCCACTCCTATGAATAAACTCCTAGAAAAGAATGCTCCATTCATCTTTTCAGATGAATGCATTAAATCTTTTAATATACTTAAAGAAAAACTCACTAATGCGCCGATCATGATAACTCTAAATTGGAATCTACCGTTTGAACTAATGTGCGATGCAAGTGATTTTGCAATGGGAGCCATTTTAGGACAAAGGATTGAAAAACGATTTCAACCTATTTATTATGCTAGTAAGACGTTACAAGGAGCACAAATGAACTATACAACTACTGAAAAAGAACTCCTTGCTATTGTCTTTGCTTTTGACAAATTTCGTTCATATCTCGTTCTAGCAAAAACGGTGGTCTATACTGACCATTCTGCTCTTAGATACCTATTTTCGAAACAAGATGCCAAACCAAGATTAATTCGTTGAATCTTACTCTTACAAGAGTTCGATATTGAAATCCGAGATAAAAGAGGAGCAGAAAATCTCGCCGCTGATCATCTTTCTCGTCTTGAAAATCCTGAATTAGAAGTTCTAAATGAATCGGCCATACAAGACAACTTTTCTGATGAATATCTATTGAAGATAGATTATAATGAAATTTCATGATTTGCAGACTATGCAAACTACTTAGTATGTAGATTCCTTGAAAAAGGATTATCGTACCAAAAACGAAAGAAATTCTTTAGTGATATAAAACACTATTTCTGGGAAGATCCACATTTGTTTAAAAGTTGTCCCGATGGAATAATACGCCGATATGTATTCGAAAATGAAGCTAGTAAAATCTTAAACCATTGTCACACAGGACCAACAGGAGGGCATTATGGGCCTTAACTCACAGTAAGAAAAGTTTATGATGCTGGATTCTATTGGCCTACAATTTACAAAGACGCACACCTTCTTTGCAAATCCTATGATGCATGTCAAAGGGCCGGAAAAATAAGTCAACGTGATGAAATGCCACAAAATGTCATTCAAGTATGTGAAGTATTTGACATTTGGGGAATTGACTTTATGGGTCCATTTCCAAAATCTCATAATAATCTCTACATTCTCGTTGCCATTGATTATGTATCTAAATGGGCGGAAGCACAAGCTCTCCCAACTAACGATGCACGAGTTGTAGTCAACTTTTTAAAACGTATTTTTGCAAGGTTTGGAACACCGAAAGCTTTAATAAGTGATCGGGGAACTCATTTCTGTAATAATCAACTTGAGAAAGTTCTTAAAAGATATGGAGTAACTCATAAAATCTCCACTGCTTATCATCCACAAACAAGTGGACAAGTTGAAAATACCAACCGAGCTTTAAAACGTATTCTAGAGAAAACCGTAGGATCAAATCTGAAGGAATGGTTCATTAAATTGGAGGATGCACTTTGGGCTTTTAGAACAGCCTACAAAACCCCAATTGGAACCACACCTTTTAGACTCGTTTACGGAAAAGCATGTCATCTTCCAGTAGAAATTGAACACAAAGCATTTTGGGCTTTAAAGACATGTAATCTTGATTTACATGAAGCCGAACGTCTACGATTAAGTCAACTAAACGAATTAGAAGAATTAAGACAAGAAGCATACGAAAATTCGTTAATCTATAAGGAAAGAACAAAGAAATGGCATGATAAAAGAATCAGAAGTTCAAAAGAATTTAAAGAAGGAGACAGAGTTCTTCTTTTCAATTCACGATTCAAGCTATTTCCTGAAAAATTGAAATCAAGATGGTCTGGACCATTTATAGTCAAAAGAGTTTTCTCATACGGAACAGTAGAATTAATAAATTCAAATGGGATTGAATTTAAGGTTAATGGTCACAGAGTTAAACATTACATAGAGAGTCCGATGGAAGTTGACAACGAAGTTAATCACAATTTCAACAACACAGCTAACTAAGTGTGGGGAGAATCAAGTCTTTAAAGGATAATATGTATTTCTGTTAGAGTTAGATTTTATGTTTTCGTGTAGTTCTCGAAAATGGAACCCAAATGGTCTTTCCCTAGCAGACCCTAAAGAACTAGTCTTCTCCCCCCATTCTGAATTTTTTTTTTTTTTTTTAGGTTTTACGAAATGAAAACTTCCTGTGAACTAAACCATGGTCTAATGCTACACCCTTTGATTACTAAACGAAATAATGACACCCTTCTAAGTGAAATAGTATCATTAATCAGAAGTAAATTGGACGGAGTAAGAAAAGAATCCAGATGCGAAAATAATAAGTTACAATTTGGTAAAGGAAAATCAAAATCCGCAGCGAAAAGGAGAGCACGACACCTTGAAAGATGTCACAAATGCAGAAAATGGTCACACGAAGGAAAATGCTCGACGAATCCGACATATTCAAATACCGAATTTGTTACTTTATGCAGAGACGGACCGTTCATATGTTTAGACGAAAAAACGTTGAATGCTCGAGGTTACGCCTATGTAGCAATGGAAAACCAATTAGTCCGACTATCTTATGAGTGGGCTAGAGCATATCACTAAGAAATCTCTTTCACAGGTAAGTATGTACAGTTTTTATTTTTATTTTTTTATTTTTAACCTTTTGATAATAAACGCTAATTTGTTCGCTATAAATTATTAAATTGGTATTCGATAAAATTAGGTCTTGCTACCGAAATTATTGATATCATAAAAAAATTTATTACATCACTGCGAAATTTACCGTTTATTCTTAAGGTATAAATATCTTTAATCAATCAACCCAAAATATTTCAAAAATCCTTCATGATTTAAAATAGGTTATAAAACCGAAATTACTTTACCGAAAAGAGGGGCGTATGTTTTTGATAATATTTGATTGATTAAAGTGGGATAAAAGACCAAAAAGATTTTTAATTTTATTTTTACCATGTTTTTAAAATTAATATATAAATCTTAAATTGATATTGTAAACTTTTTAAATCAATATATTTAAATTGTAAATATTTGACAAATTAATATTTTTAATATAAGTTTGTATGTATAAAAACAAATATATAATATAAATTTGGTGTGAATTTTTAAATTTTAATAATATGAATTTTTAATTTTATGCATTTTAAATTTAAGTTTGGTGTGAATTTAAAAACAAAAATTTACTTTATTTCGCTAAGTTAAAAATATAATTTTTAAAATTCGTCGTAAGTTGAAGACTAGGTCGTTGAACCGAAATTGCTTTACCCGAGGGAGGGACGAGAACTTTTATTATCATTATTTTTAATCTTATTGAATTAAAGTATGCCAAAAACATTAAAAAAAACCCAAAAATCTTTGCTTTTAAAACCGCGCTTTAAATTGACAAATTTTAAAATTTTGTCGAGGGACGGACTAGGACATCGATCCGAAACGCCCTCATCCTAAAAAGAAACAAAATTTTAATTTTTAAATTAATTTTATGTTTTATAAAGTTATAAGTTTTTAAAAAAAAAACCACCGCAACTCGCGGAGGTTTAAATGGCCCCACCACCGCACTCGCGGAGGTCAAAAAACTCAGAAAAAAATATAACTGGTCGAACAGACCAGTTTCTTCACCACCATACCCATTTTTCACGAAAAACCCACGAAAAAATTGCCCAAAATCGAAATTTTTCACCATAAATCGTCAAATTTGTTGCTAAAATCACAATGAGGAGACTATTATCAAGGAATTACTCAAGGAAATCGGTAAATTTCTACACCTAAACACCATTTAATCCGAATTTTAGTGTTCTTGAACAATTTCATACATAATTCGATTTTAATGCTTTCTAGTGTAATAATGCTTAAATTGTTTGTATATTATGTTTGTATAACCTAGATTGATGCTATTTAACATGATTAGAAGCTTTGAACTTCAATTTTTGAGTAATCTAGGGTTTGTGTTCTTGAGCAAAATTAGAGCTTTTTGATATAAACAGGTTATGGCCGATTTTTTTCATGAATTATTGCTAAATTGAGTAGTGTAACATGTTTAGGTAGTTAAATGATCCAAACATTGATCCTAAACATGATTTTTGGAGATTAAAGTGGACTTTTTAGGTGCAAAATTCATGAACTTGATTAATTTGATATAATTGCCATTTAAAACTTGTTTAATT
This sequence comes from Rutidosis leptorrhynchoides, assembly GCF_046630445.1. Taxonomy (NCBI): domain Eukaryota; kingdom Viridiplantae; phylum Streptophyta; class Magnoliopsida; order Asterales; family Asteraceae; genus Rutidosis; species Rutidosis leptorrhynchoides. The sequence goes on from NC_092341.1 coordinate 14,095,134, forward strand.
GTTAGTAATGACTATTTTGACATGTTATTTGAGTTAAATGCTTATGAACTTTGTCTACATTTTCATATATGTATATTTGTAAAAGTGTAGAATTGATAATATTTTGAAAATGTGTATAGAGTTTAATATGGATTAAACATGTCATTGTAATTGTTTAGATTTGTTATTTTGCTAAAACTAATGCATATTTGGATGTACAAAAATTGTGTTTGATATATTTTGCAGACTGAAAGGGGTGAATCTTCATCCCAGGCTCGCAATGCTCCTCCGGAAGATGCAAATCAACAGGAAATTAATAACCATTACCGACAAGATATGCCTCACCTAATTGTTTCATATTCAAACATTCATGAGGCAGATTTACATCCGAATTTGAGATTTAATAGATATTGGATAGACTATCCAAAATATCAAAAGAACCTGCACAACCTCGTGTCTAATAATGTTGAGGTACCCAGAGTTATAGATTGGGAGCCATTAGAGGTAGTGGAATTGGCCGAGCCAATCAGGGAATTACTTACTCAAAGGTATGGTAATTCTACTTTTAGTGATTGGGTACATTTATTCAACATGCGTAGACCTGTATATAGAGAATGGTGTATAGAGTTATTGTGTACTATTAAAATAAATGATCGGGTAGATACTTTAACCGATCGTAGTTTTATTAGATTTTTATTAGGAGGGGAGATGCGCCATATGTCCTTACTAGACATGGCTCGGGCTTTAGGTATATATATGCCCGAGGAGCTAGCATCTTATGATTGCCAGAGGTTAATAGTTTATGGTAGGAGGGTGGATGAGAATTTTGATACGAATGACGTATGAAGTAGGATGACTAGCCATCGCCGATTCCAGGAGGGATTATACTCTTATCTTGATATTGATAGAGCTGAATTAAGAGTAATCCATAAGTTTTTAGCCAATTCGATTACACAACGAGGTAAGAATAAGGAAAAGGTAAATGAACAGGATTTGTTTTACCACATGTGTATTCGAGACCCACATAGCGCTGTAAGTATACCTTTTTGTGTGGGTTATTATTTATTGACTATAGTTAGGGGTATGAGGCGTGGTAGCATAATAGGAGGTGGTATATTTATTACTTTAATTGCTGAATATCTCGGTGTGGATAGAAGTCGGGGGGGATTATTAATGGCAGAACCAGAACCCCGCGATAGAATAGATTTGCGTGTTTATCATGGTGCTAAGGTCTTAAAGAAACGAAACAACGCGGCAGCACGTTATGATGGCAGGCATCTACAGGTAGAGAGATCAACAGCAAGGTCAACCGGGAGGGGGTAATCCAATGACGGAAATGCAAATTTTTATGGCTCAACACGAGTATGAAATGGCTAGACAAAAAGCATTTCAAGATTGGCAGTATCATTAAAGCCAAATCATAAGTCATTGTACACACGTAGGTAGAGACTACATTCCTACCGTTATGCCCGAATTTGCTCCTTGGACTTTAGAGAGCTGACCACCATATCCTACATATGACCCGGCCCAAGCATTTTACAGCATCTATGGATATGCTTGGGACCCATACTGGAACCATCCTCCTCATTCGTAATTTTCTTATTTTATATTTTTGTTTATTTTATTGTAATGTTACTAATTCTTAATTTTCTTATTTCTTATTTCTTATTGTATTATTATAATAGCTTTTATAATTTTCTAACTTTATTAGATTTTGATAACTTTTGAATGTGGTGTGAAAACCCAACTTCAAAAATATGTATATATGTGTTTGTAGTTTATCTCATGTACAAAACAGGGTAAAACAGCACATTTTCAAAGACTGGCATTAAGTTCAGCAAAAGCTATTAATTTTGACGACAAAACGAAAAACAAATGTGATGTACCAACAGACGGAATGAACAAATGATGTGCACCATTTATCATTCAGCAAACAAACGCCAATATGTTTGGAAACTTTGGTAAAATTTAATCATTTTTCTACGCTAATCACCCTCAATAATTTAAATTGTTACTGATTTCTTGCAAATGAGGGCATTGCAAGATCTTAAGTGTGGGAAGGGGTTAAATTCTTTCGAATTAAATTTTTTTTTTATTTATACACTTGGTTACCATTAGAAATACTAGTAAAGTAGTAGTTGTATTAGAATCTAGTGCTCTCTGATAATAAAGAACAGTCATAGTCTTATATACTGACTACCCAATTCTAGTAAAAATTTTCAATTAAATGAACTCAAAATCATGTTTATACATATTTATGAACGATAAAACTAGGTGTTAACACCGAAATTATTGTTACCTTGGAAAGGACATAAATTGAGAAACAAACCAAAATGTTAGAATTCATTTAAAATGGAATAGAGGACAATAAAAAGGAAAATAAAAGCCAAGTGTGGGAAAAATTACCAAGTTATCTTAAGCATATGTCACATATTTCTGTAACAAATAATTGAAGATACTTTTGCTTTGGACTAAACTAAACAGTTTTACCCGATTTATTATAATATATTTGAAAGAAAGATGAATCTACACGATGAATCAATTCCATCATTAAAAGGAAGTAAAGTCTTCCGAAAAAGAAACGCGCTTCTTGATTTAGGTCATGAAGTTGTCGTCCAGACCAGCTGTAGGTTGACAAAAAATCTAGAAAATTCATCTCTAAAATCAGCAGGATATCCACGGACCTCAGCATCAAACAGGGTCGCCAATTGGCCAGACTTATCCTAACCATGAGAGGATCTGTCTTGTAAAATGGGGAGGACGCCGTGCAAATTAGCTGGATAAGACTAATGAATCAGATCCCCAGAAAGGATAATCTCCTTAAAAATCAAAAATCAGCTTTTAAGACTGATATTACTCAATCCTAGAGATTGACCTTAAAGATTGAGAATTACAAACTCATGGAATTCGATGATATCTAAACTCGAGCTTGAACGAGAAAATATTTTGATCAAAATTACAAACCGATTTGTTTTCTGAAAACCCATTTTCAATGCGTTCATTACCATTGAGCGTAAAATCCTGGGAATTCACCTGGAATTCATTAGGTCACCTAAACCAAATCGGGTGTCAACCGTAAGAACGGTGGTTGCATATCATGGTCAAAGATAGGACCTTGTGCCAGACCGAAAAATTATAAGGGTGAGCTTTACTATTGCTCCTACAAAGGATAGTAATTGCATCCGACACGTTATAGACCATAATTAAAAGCATGTCAGGGGACATTGCCTTAACAGTTGCTTGTTCAACGCTTTCCTTTACAACCGGACGGTAGTTTATCGAAAGGTAATATATGAAGCAAATATACTGGACGTGTTGCTTTCCCAATACAAGGTTAGCAAGTGGGTGACACAAAATCACAAGTTTTGAGCTAAAATTTTCAAATCTGAAAAAACACCAAACTCATAAAAATATTTTGCAAACATCGGTGAAGGGTTATTCCGGAAAACTTATCTAGGGTAAAAGCTAGATTTAATTTTCAAAAGATCAAATGTTTTCATAAAGATCCAATTTCCTTAATGGATCTAAATTTTTATAGTCATGTGGGACTGTAAACCACATCGTTACTACCATTGTTTATACCGCCGTAAAGAAATCACTGATGTACAAAGTGTGAAGAATAAAGAAGTGACTCTAGTATATTTCAAGACTATATTGCTTGAGGACAAGCAACGCTCAAGTTTGGGAATATTTGATAATGCTAAAAACGAACATATATTTCATAGCATTATCCCTCAAGAAAGACAAGCTTTTAGTTGCAATTGTCCTATTTACAAGTGAAATTCATTTAAATAATAAAAGGTGAAGACAAAAGACAGATTCGACAAATTGAAGACGCAAACGACCAAAAAGCTCAAAAGTACAAAGTACAATCAAAGAGGTTCCAATTATTGATAAGAAACGTCTCAAAATTACAAGAGTACAAGACGCAAAACGCAAAGTACAAGATATTAAATTGTACGCAAGGACGTTCAAAAATCCGGAACCGGGACCAAAGTCAACTCTCAACGCTCGACGCAATGGATCGAAAGTTACAAATTAATTATGCATATAAATATAATATAATATATAATTAATTATATAAATTATATATTTATATTATATTTATATAATAAAATCCGTCGGCAAGCTAGGAGCCAAACTTGTGTGAGCTGGATTCTACAGCTCCGCACTCGCGGAGCTCTGAAGAGTAAAATCCACCGCACTCGCGGAGCACACAATTTCAGAAATCCACCTATAAAAGGCCGAGCATTCGGCCGAATTTTTTACACCTTTTTCATTTTCATCATACGTAAAATATATATATATATTATAATTATAATTTTAATTTTAATTTTAATTTTAATTTTAAATCCTAATAATAAGGGTATGTTAGCGAATGTTGTAAGGGTGTAAGTCGAAATTCTGTCCGTGTAACGCTACGCTATTTTTAATCATTGTAAGTTATGTTCAACCTTTTTAATTTAATGTCTCATAGCTAAGTTATTATTATGCTTATTTAAAACGAAGTAATCATGAAGTTGGGCTAAATATTAAAATTGGGTAATTGGGCTTTGTACCATAATTGGAGTTTGGACAAAAGAACGACACTTGTGGAAATTAGACTATGGGCTATTAATGGGCTTTATATTTGTTTAACTAAATGATAGTTTGTTAATTTTAATATAAAGATTTACAATTGTACGTACCTATAAATAACCATATACATTCGATCGAACACGATGGGCGGGATATTTATATGTACGAATAATCGTTCATTTAACCGGACACGGGAATGGATTAATAGTCTATGGAATTATTAAAACAGGGGTAAAATTATGTACAAGGACACTTGGCATAATTGATAACAAAGTATTAAAACCTTGGGTTACACGCAGTCGATATCCTGGTGTAATTATTAAACAAAGTATTAAAACCTTGTTACAGTTTAAGTCCCCAATTAGTTGGAATATTTGACTTCAGGTATAAGGATAATTTGACGAGGATACTCGCACTTTATATTTATGACTGATGGACTGTTATGGACAAAAATCAGACGGACATATTGAATAATCCAGGACAAAGGACAATTAACCCATGGGCATAAAACTAAAATCAACACGTCAAACATCATGATTACGGAAGTTTAAATAAGCATAATTCCTTTATTTCATATTTAATTTCCTTTATTTTATATTTAATTGCACTTTTAATTATCGCACTTTTATTTATTGTCATTGTATTTAATTGCACTTTTAATTATCGTACTTTTTAATTATCGTAATTTTATTTCATCGCACTTTTATTTATCGCAATTTCATTATCGTTATTTACTTTACGCTTTAAATTAAGTCTTTTATTTATTTAATATTTTACATTAGGTTTTAACTGCGACTAAGTTTTAAAATCGACAAACCGGTCATTAAACGGTAAAAACCCCTTTTTATAATAATAATATTACTTATATATATATTTGTATTTTTATAAATTAAAACTAATATAGCGTTAAGCTTTGTTTAAAAGATTTCCCCGTGGAACGAACCGGACTTACTAAAAACTACACTACTGTACGATTAGGTACATTGCCTATAAGTGTTGTAGCAAGGTTTAAGTATATCCATTCTATAAATAAATAAATATCTTGTGTAAAATTGTATCGTATTTAATAGTTTTTCCTAGTAAAATTTACGCTATTTCATATACGCCTCGCATAACATCAACCTGAGTAAACGTTTAACACGTAGCTGTGCTAATTCCTTTAGCGTTATTATCACCGAAAATAACTTTGCATCTGCTGTTTGAGATAGCCAGTTTTGTCACAGCTCCAGCAAGACAACTTCGACTTTTCGTACGAAACAACCTTATTATAACGTTGATATATACGGGTGCTCTTTTATTGTTACCAGGGAACCTTTCATATTCCACCATATTACCCTCAGCGTTTAATCATCTAAAAACACAATTTTCCTGAAACCACCTCGGATTAATAACCGATGATTCAGATATCATAGCATTAAATGCAGAGGAAACAGAAAAATGGTAGATGGTCTAAACGACCAAAAGTTTGATGATAAAGAAAGGAGTGTTAGGAACGCTTGATAGAAAATTGGGTATTGAAAAACAGATTGAGTACCCATGAAGGAGACCAAGGACAAATACAAGGACCAAACCCTATATTCAAAGGATTCAGGTAATTCTGGATCCGTTGAAATCTTTAGAGAATATCTTACTCCGAAGTCATGTTAAAATCTTCCGGAAAATATTTCTCCATCAACCATCGAACTTAGAAATTCCAAAATATCATCATCAATATCTTCGATATTTCGGAGGATATTTTCATAAATATTCTTGTCTGAAATTATATACCTCCTCGTGTTTCCTGTGTATCATTATATTGGAAACATTCAACAGAAAATTTAGTACCGAAAAGTAGATTATGTGAAACTAGGAAGAAAGCCGTGGACAAATCATAAAGAATAAGTTCGACTTCAAAGAATCTAAATGATTCAATGTCTGCTAAAGTCTTTAGTGAATATCTTGCTCATTACTCTAAACCCTTGCAGATAATAGTTTCTATCATCCTCTGATCTTAGATATTCAAAGATATTATCGTATCTTTCATTATAAATATCCTCCATATTTCTGAAGATATTTTCCTAACTATTCTTATCTGAAATCATTAATCTCTTCGCGCTATCAGTGTTACATCATATAGAAACTGTTAGTTTCTATATTCTGTAAAATTTCGAATTTAAAATATGAATGTTATTGAAGTAATGTTGTGAACTGATGCATGAGTTAGTATAATATAATGACACTTGATCAACGTGATTATATTACAGTAAGTCATGCTGAGTTTCTAATGGAATGTGATGATTCACAGATCATAACGTCATCATGTGCCATGTTACACGACTCTTACATTTTATCTGATATATAAACATATCAAGAACATATTTTCTTGATAGTTCTATCTTTCCCGGATATTCTAGTAATTTGACGAATCAAGATCGTGCTATTACCATTTCTTTCTTAGAACATTAACTATGTTCATTTCGAAATTCATATCTATGAATTCTGGACCGTTGCTCGCTTTACTAGAGGTCGAGAGGATAATGAAAAGGCAAAGAGATCCAAAATATAAGAGAAAATATAAAGCCCAATGACAACACCGAAATTACAAACCGTGGATATCAGTACGTATGGCAATATAAAGACACGGGAGGATTATAAATACAATAATCCCTAGAGCATAATAGAAATAAACAGATTCCTCAGGTGGGAGTTAGAAAAGAAGAACGATCATTACGATAGTTAGAATAAGGACAAGGATCAGAACTGGGTTAAGCATTTTCAAAATCTTTTGGATGTAAGAATTAAGAAAGAAAGTATAGGAATGGTGAAAGTAA